>NW_022107407.1:8506016-8511027 GCF_000313985.2 Echinops telfairi
TCAGACTGTATAGTCTGTCCCAACTAAGTGGGCCCACTCCCTTCTGATAAGGATAGTAGTAGATTGTTTCCCTCAAGGAGAGCTCAGACAGGTCATTCTAAACGTCCAGTGGGTATCTGGTTGATCCCGTATGAGTGAGAAGAGTATTGAAAATAGAGATTCAGAGATTGTTCAATAGAAGGTAGATGAGATGCTAGTGATTCTCAGTCCTGAACAGAAAGATCTTCTTGGATATAACTGCTGCCAGCTTCAGACTAACTCACAGAAAGGTGTTTTGGATTATATTTTGTAGTTTTCTGCAACAAGAATGCAGGGGCAATGATGTATGGCTTCAGGGTACCCTGGCCAACCTTCACTAGTGGCTCTGATAAAACTCAAGCATTTCATAGGATGTATATAAATTTGAGAAAGGTACTTCCTAAATCTAAGAACCACTGGAAATGTAGTCTCAGACTGGGGAGATGCTCATCTTATCCTGGTCTAGCAGAGACACTGGACAAGAAAGTTCAGATATAATCCAAGCTCTGTTAATTTATAAACTAGAACATAAAGCAACTGGATTCTTGGATTCACAGTTTTCTTGTCTATAATGTAATGATATTTGAAAAGAAATTAAAGACAAAAAAATCTGTATGTTTCTGAGTGTGCCATTATTTTAAGTACTAAATATTTTACATCCAAGTAGACACAAATTTCATTTTCCATTATTATGAATATGGATAATTGGTTTACCCATTATCCAAAATAGTTCAGTTAACTGAATTGGTTTTGAAAGCATTTAAGTGAAATTCTAACTACATAAAATGAATGTTTAAGCATAAATTAACATCCTACAATGGCAGCTTAAAATAATGTTCCAATGATTTTAATGTAGTTAAGTCCTCTCATTAATTGAGATATTCCTTTACAGGTTACATGTTAATATGTTTCTAATGTGAAAACATCTGTGGTAAACAGTAATCTACTATATATAAGGAGAATGCTTAGTTTGTTTTCTTTATTTATTACATAAATTTTTATTCCTTTGTTTTTTACATGAGTAAAGGAGATAAAAGTTCTAACATGAAAGGAAATTTCTAGGGACATATGGAATATATCTAAAACACTCAAAGTTTATCTGAAGTAGGTCAACAATAGGCCCTTATTCTGTAAACAATTTGTTAGGGCAAATATCATGAAGAACGAATAACTTGATATTTGTTGTAAACATTTTTACAAAGATTGGCAATTGTTAATAGCCCTGTGTATCTAGGTCAATATTTTGGTTTGAAATAAAAAAAATAATATCATAGGGGAAACACAGTTTACCACACAGTTTGCAGGTTTACCATGAGAAACGCTGACTTACGTAGAATTACTGCTTCTGTTCCTTATCTTTTCCTAATATTATGTTGCTACTACATTTGAGCTACTTGGTTCTTACTCATAACAGTGATGGGTACAACAGAAAACAAAACACTGCCCGAACCTGTGCCAGCCTCACCAGCACTGCGATGCTTCATCTATGTTTCACAACCCACTGTTTAATCTATTGCTGCGGTACATCTTTCCATCTGTACCAGTGACACTTCGCTTTACCAAGCATTATGCCCTTGTTTTAGAATGGTCATACTCCTGAAAATGTCCAAAGTATGAAGCAAAGACCCATAGTTCTTGTTTCAAAAGAATATTTTGTCTGTACTTCTTGAAATAGATTATTTTTCTTTCTTCTACCACTTTATGTGCATTGAAATAAGTCACTACATTAAAAAGCACCAACATTTTCAAGTAGCCGTTCTTCTCTGTTTTTCTTATCCTTTGCATGCATATGAGATTTTTTAAAATACCACGGCTGGTGTAAGGAGCATCTTAATCTTCAAGGTCCCATCTTTGCTTTTTAACATTTTAAAGATGCCTCATACAGCAGAATGTCCCAGTGCAATACATGGCTGATTTCTGGACTGCTGCTTCCATAGATTTTTAATTGTGGACCCAAGTAAAATAACACCCTTGCTAACTTCAGTCTTTTCTCTGTCTAGCATGAGGGTTTTGGGTACAGTTGTGGGAATTGTTGTTTTCTTTATGTTGATGTATAATCCACATGGAAGGTTGTAGGCTTTAATCTTCATCAGTAAGATCTTCAAATCTTCTCCACTTTTAGTGAGAAGCTGGTGTCATCTAAAAATCACAGATTATAAATGCACCTTCTTCTAGGCCTGGTGCTGTTTTTCTTCATGTAGTACAGTTTTTAAAATTATTTTCTCAGGAATAACTTTAAGTAAATATAATGAAAAAGATAACTCTGATTCACACATTTCTGGATTTTAAATCATGCCATATCCCCTTGCTGTGTTCAAATGACTGCTTTCTTATCTATGTGCAATTAAGTTTTTGGAACTCGCAATTTTGCAATGCTATCTATGCATAACTTGCTGTGATTCACACAATTGAATCAGGCTTCATAGTCAATGAAGCACAGATAAACTTCATCCGGGTGTTCCTTGTTTTCAACCAAGATCTATCTATCTGACATTAGCTTTGATATCTCAAAGTCCATGCTTTTTTCCTGAATCTGACTAGAATTTCTGGCATTTCTCTTTTGATGCTATCTTTCAACCATTTTTACATTATCTTCAGCAAAACTTATTTGCATGTGATATTAATTGGATTGTTTGACAATTTCTCTATTCTGCTGTGGTCTTCTTTGGAATGAGCACAAATATGGATTTATTTCTTTCATTTGTCCATGTAACTCTCTTCTTATTTTTTTAGCAAAAAAAAAAAATTATTTTAGCATAGATGAGTGAATGCTTCCAGTATTGCACTCATTTGATGAAGCATCTCAACTGGTATTCAGTCAATTCCTAGATCGCTGTTTTAGGGTATTGCCTTCAGTGGAACTTAAAATTTTTCCTTCAATGCCTTTAATGACAAGTTTGGATCATATGCTATCTCCCAAATGGTTGAATATTAACCAGTTCTCTCTATCTCTCGTTGTACAATGACTGCATGTATTCTGTTCTGGTGAAGTGGAATTTCTTAATGAAGTCCTTCTATCAAAGTATCTGTAACTTCCACCAAATGATTGGGTGGGACTATGGAAATATAGTGTGTATAACACTGATAGAGTGGATTGGTCAGTTTTATTTGCCACTCTTCTGCCTATAAGGATGAGCCATCTCACAAGCAGGAACAGGAGAAAGGGATCCCAGGACCATCAAAAAGGGGAGCCTCCAGGATAGCAAGTTCCAGATATCTGTCTGAAGTCGTGACTATGACCAGAAAGCACCAGAAACTGAAGATCATGAGACAGAGAAAATTAGCCGAGGTTGGCCAGAGGCTTAGGCAATGCTATCATCAGACAAAAGAGAGGAACGGCACTAATACTATGAGGCTGTGAGAAAGAGCAGAGCACTGACCTCCTGGCCCATGAAAGCAGAGGCTAAGAAGCCTTTTCAAAAAAGGGCTGATGACTAAAGAAATACTTGGCTCTTGGCTGAGAAGGCTTATTGCTGTGGAACAATGACAATATGACTGTATTTTTAATATTATTTTTATCTTGGCTTGTGGTTAATACAAGGGGGTATCTCCCTAAAAGAAAATGGAAAGAAGCTCTGCCCACAAGAGTAGTATGCATTATTTTCCCACCACGAAAGCATCTAGCAACTCGCTCTGAGTTAGTGCTCCCAGTGGCATCACCAGGGAAAGTTCTTTCTGGTCACAGGGAATTGTTTTGTGAAAGCAGTTTTTTCTGTACCCTCCTTTATTATGAAGACCAATTTAAGAGAACAGTGTATGGCTGGGAAATTTTGTTTGCTCCTAGGGAAAAATGCCACAGAAATGGTTGTGATGTTGAACACAGCTTACAAGGACAGTGCAATGGGAAAAACTCAAGTGTACTCATTTCAAAAGAGGTGAAATGTCAATTGATGACAAGCCTCATTCTGGATGTCCTTCAAGTTCCCTAAGGGATGAAAATGCCAACTGTTAGTGTATTTGAAGTTCATTCAACCAGGTCAGACTGTTAATCAAGTGTTCTATTTAGAAGTTCTGAGAAGATTGCATAATGGGTGTGGAAAAAGATCTGATTTGTGCCACGGGGGGACTGTTTTTGCCACTATGACAATGCATGTGCTCTCACAGCCATTTCACTTACCCAGTTTTTGCGAAAATCACAATGCCTCTCTTGCCCACGCACCTTACTCACCTGACCTCATTCAATGCAACTTCTTTTTGTTTCTGTGAATGAAGAGGAGTGTGAAAGGGCAGCTATTTGAAGAAATAGAAGAGGTGAAGATAAAGACGAGAGTGGTGCTGTCAGCCATCCAAAAAGATGAGGTTGAAAATGTTTGCAAGAGTGGACTTGCAGATTTGACAAGTATATTAAGTGTAATGGAGAGTACTTTGAAGATAAGGTTGTTTTGTAGAAAAAATTAAATACATAGCTATGAACAAAAAAATCTTGTTGGGGGGTGGGTACCTCCTCATATGCCTAACATACTCCCTTTAATCATGATTAGTGTCTATAAGTTCTGTGTTGCCTTTGCAATATATTATCTAGCCCAACAGAAAAGTAGAGTGTCAAGGATGGAATGGTTAGTGTCCAAGTAGAGTCAAAGAAGGATGAAGGATGGAAATATGTCTGAACTCTGTAGCTTGGCAATAGGCATTGAGATGTTGAGGAGTTGGATTCTCCTTCTCCTTGATTGAGCCAGGGCAGGTCAGATATGGCTTTCATGCAATTATCCATTCTTCCTTCTTCCTTTAGTGTTTCCCATGCTGCTCAATATCTAAGCAAGATATTTAATTCAACAAATTAAAAAAAATTCTTCTGAGATGCTAAATATATCCTTCCATTTGCTTTCCAACTTCAAGATTTTGCACATTTCATTATAATTTTTTTTTTAAATTAATCAATTTATTGGGGCTCATACAATTTATCACAATACATAGATCAATTGTGTAAAGCACATCTATACATTTGTTGCCCTCATCATTCCCAAAATTCTCTTGCCTCCTGGGTTCCCGGAAT
>NW_022107407.1:8511766-8521952 GCF_000313985.2 Echinops telfairi
CTGCTGCCTGTTCCCTTCAGCACGTTGTGTTCGCACAGGCTCATGTGCTTCTTCTCTGTGGACTTTGTTGTTTCTGAGCTAGATGGCTGCTTGTTTGCCTACAAGCCTTTAAGACCCCAGACGCTATATCTTTTGATAGCCGGGCACCATCAACTTTCATTATAATATTTTATTTGGTATTATCAAGATACCCTTCATCCAGTTCTTTCTTTCTTTCTTTTAAAATATGTTTACCATTTGTTTTAGCTACTCTAGAGTCAATAGTAAATTTCAGAGCCTTTTCTGACATTATTATAGTTTATTTTTGTTTCATGACTTTTTTTTTTGTTTTGTTTTTGTTTGTTTCATGACTTTTTAACAATATTCTGTTTTCTTCATACATTGTGCCCTTGATGTCATTCCACAAGTCACCTGGTCTTTGGTCATTGGTTTTCAATAGTATAAATCTATTTTGTGGGTTTTTTAAAACTTAAAGTAGGGTATGTTCTAGTTTAAACTGTATGCATAAATTATTTTTTCATGTCTGAGTAAACAACATTCCTAATGTGTTTGACAGTATGATTTTTGTATGTAGAGAATGTTTCTCTGTTTATGTATAATGTAAACTGTTCTCCTTTCTTGAAGAAGCAACTGAGTCACCAGTGACAGCCACCATCTCATTTGCATTTTGATTACAGCTTTGAAATACAAGAGTGATATTTATTGCATACTTAATAGGTGTTATTTCTTCTTCCAGTTGCTGTTGAGTAGACTTTTTTCTTATTTACTACCTTGTGTCTATTCGTGTATAACTGTGCTCCACCGAGTGTTTAACAGTTTATTTTGAGAAATTAATCTCAGGGAGTTTCTTTCAAGGTACCTCTGGGCATAATCAAACTGCCAGCCATTCATTTTGTAAGAATGTTAACTGTTTCCATTACCCATGGACTATGAAGCCACTGCATTCATGCCAATTTCTTTCAACTCTGACTTTTTGCTTTGAACACAGATTCCATATATTTTCAAAGGTCATATCATAGATATTGACTTGCCCCAAAATTTCAGGTTAATTTTTCAAACTTTCTCTCTCTTTATTTATAAATATATACTTCAAAATATTTTCCAGTTTTATTTTGTCATTTTAATAATAATCCACATATATTATATAAAAATAACCTGTGATATCTGAATTATAATTATAAAATGACAAGAATAAACTGCTGCATTCATGAAAGATGTGATTGTTATGGAGTGTCAATGTTTTTAGTAAAGCACTTTTTAAAATAAAGAGAAAGGTGTAGTATAATCTTGTTTGTGTTTACCTAAAGTGCTTTATTTTATTGGAAAACACTGTGTTGTTGTTGTTGTTGTTGTCTTTAAGGTCCCTCTGTTGTTGTTGTTTTTAATGTCCCTCCAATGAAGTCCTCAGTATGAGAAATTTGCAAAGAACCTTTGCACAACACATTTATATTTACAGAAATCTGTCACTTCAAATATTCAAAATATCACATACTAATGTATAATATAGAGGGGAGGGAGATACTAAGTCCTATGGAATATATATCATCAAGATAGAAATCTGTTGTGTAATAAACATGCACAGGGGAAGAGAAGGAGAGAGAGTTGGAGAGTGAGGTAAAGAGACACAGGCAGTGCAAGACCACAACAGGGAGCAACTGAAAAGCATTAAACCAACAGAGTATCCCACGATCTTCCCAATTTGAGTTATGCAAAAGAAGAAGAGGTAAATAGCAACTAAAGAAAATATTCTTTTAACTTGGATGCCTGTTGCTACTTCTTGAAAATTCATATATAGCACTTAAATGACTCAACTTCACTGTAGTTTTCAAAAAGAGTAACTCTGATAAACTCTCCATTTCCCACTTACATCTATTTACCATCATATAATATAATATAATATAATTTAATATAATATAATATAGTTGTCTTAGTTATCTTGTATAACAGAAATACCACAAGTGTTTGGCTTTAGCAAGTAGAGATCACATTTTTGTAGTTAAAAATAATTCTAACTTCAGGTGTTCAGGTCTAGGGGAAAATTTGCTCCCTTTGTTGACATTGAGAGATCGCCCTTTCTCATTTCAGTGACTGTGGGTCTGCCTTTCCTTGGACATCTACTATGTATTAGCATCATTCTTCCTCTGAGTCTAAAAGATTCTCAGCATAGGAACCCTAGGTCCAGAGATGTGCTCCCTTTTAGCTCTTCTGTAATAGGTCCTTCTTTCTCTGCTCATTTCTCCCTCTTTTTATGTCTTGTAATATAAAAGGTGATGCAAGTCAAACTTGTAGGAAAATCTACTTTCATTTGATCAGGGATGTGTCCTGAGTAATGGCATTGCACTCCATTTTATTCCCCTTAAAACTAATCAGCTGGCACATTATAGGGATACTTATTAATTTTATGACTGTCAAATTGAAATATTACACACATAACTGCTAAACAAGAGAGAATTGGGGTCTAGCCATATTTGGGGCATAAAATTCAACCCATGGCAATATCGTAGTATACTATAATAAGTGGCAGTAAAGTGACTTTTTCTTTTTGGTTAATTTCTTTTTGTACATAAAAACTGCCTGATGCTGCTGACCTATAAGATCAATTATTTCTAAATGTCTACTTCAATATGTTTGGTATGCTGTAATTTTATATGGCATAGAAGTTCATCAAAGTATCAAGCAGATGGTAAACATTTGGGAAAATGTCTAGCATATTTCACCAATGAACAAGAAAGTATTCCCATCCTTGTCCCCCACCCCCAATTTATTTTTCTAGAGAGCTGGAGGTCATTATGTTTTGTGCACACATCATTTATTTCAAAGAGTGCAAAAGAGCACTGCCCTGAATATATAACATGGCAGAGTTGTAGCTAACATATTTTTTGGCAACAAGCTTAATTCAAAAGGATTAAGTAAGTGTATTCACGGATTCCAAACCAATCAAATTGCAAAGCCATTTCCTACATTAATTTTCAGCGAAGATAATTATACAGCCCCAAGCTCTGGCTCCTTGTCAATTACCAGAGCTTTAAAAATCTGGAGCATAATTCTACAATGTATTAATCAACACATCGGATGTAGGGAAGGAGGCTTTATTGTAGTCTCTTGGGAGAAAATCAAACAAGTAACCACTGTTGATTTAGCCATATTCAACTTGAAAACACATTAATACTTTAATTAGTTAATTTCTAAAAAGTATGCAAGGTTGACTAGACTAGACAGCAAAGTGGACCTTTAAGAAATAATAAAACATGTGTGCTAGTAAATGAGCAATAAGTAAAATAACTTATTAAAAATTGATGAAAAAATTAAAAAGGAGAGGTTTCAGGCAAAAGTAAAGAACTCTTTAATGTGGCACAGAATGGAAAACCACAGCGGGCAATCAGAAATATGGTCAAGAAAATGTGCATCACATTCATCTTTCTCACTGAAGGATTTCAGTGTATCTTGTGGTAGGGTCCAGCTGAGCTAGATGAAAAGTCATAAGCAATTCCACTTTCAAATTTTCACGTTTTATCCTTTGGGACTTATTTCAAAGGTGATGTGCTGTTTGAGTTGCAAACTGGTTTTAGGCAAAGTAAACAGATGATATAAGGAGTCAGTGAGTTCCCATTAATTTCTTTTACTGTAAACGGTTGACAGTTCATAACTCAACACACCAGCCATCTTTATGCATAATATTTGCAATATTCTAAAGCATGTGGTCAATAGCTTAAAAAATAGAAAGTAAACAAATTTAGAAATAAGTATAAATTTATTACAGTAAAAAACTATTGAAATATGTATATTCTCACAGTTGCAAATTGCATATGGTATTCTGATTAATATGACATTAAAAACAAAATTGGGACTATTAAGCTAAAATTTACATATTGCCTAGATGCTGATTCTAAGGAACTTTCAAGACCAAATCTACTGTTATCCTTAACTCACCTTTATGGAATAAATAGTAGCTTTCAAATGAACAAAATAAGTTTAGTTTAAAAGGATTTCCCTTTTAGTTATTAATTTGTTGAAAATCCAGTGATCACAGAATTAGGATGTTAGTCTGGGTAGACTAGAGAAACACATTTATAAACACTCATATGTGTATGGGAAAGAGCTTTATATACAAAATAATTTGTACATTGAGAAATCATCCCAGCCCAGTCCAGATCAAGTCCATAAGTCTGATATTAGCGCATATGTCCAATGCCAATCTATAAATTCCTCTTCAGACGCATGCAATACATGCAATGACACCAAATGCAGGAAGATCACAGGCCAGTGGGTGGGGGTCTTGTGGATCCAGTGGCGTTGTAAGCATCTCAACACTGGCAGGGGTCTCCACGTGGTTCCTTCAGCTCAGAAATTCTGACTGCCTCAGGTGAGCTTCTTGTGAGCTTCTCTGCAGAAATGTCTCACAGGAAGTGAGCAGAGAGAGTGAGTGTCTCTTGCCCCAAGGAGGAAAACAAGAATTCCCAGAATCCTCAGGATAAGGCCATGCCCACACAGAGACCTCATTGGGTATAATCTGATTGGTAGGCTAGACTCTACCCCTACACTGTTAATCCTCAAATTGACACCAAATTATGTAACTACCACAGAAGTGTTAACACATATGTATGCATTTGTGGTGAAGTGAAATTACTTAGAATGGCTCTTCTATCTGTCTTTGCAGCTCCTACCAAATGACTTGTTGAGAGCAAAAAATAATCTTCACTCAGGACTTGGTCGATTTTGTCAATCCGCTGTGTATAAGAGCGAGTGACCCATTGCAGATGCAGGAACATGGAATCCCAGGGCCATCAAAAAATAATATCTAACCGCAGATCACATATGAAAGAGGCAGGAGATGCAGTTGAGGCCCCAGCACAGAGACCAAAAGTCAATACAGTGGAGCAGGGACCTTGTTTCAGAATGGTAGGACCATGAGACAGAGAGGTCAAGGCCAAGATAAATATCCCCGAAAACATGGCTGAGAAAAAGTGCTGTAGACAATTAACTGTACCCTTAACATTGATAGCTTCCCTAGTGAGCCTCATAATTTTAAGCATATTCTGAGCTGTGTGTGTCTGTTGTAATGAATTATGGAGCCCAGGGGAGAAGCAAGTGCCAGGGGATGGAAAGTTGATGTTAGGATACAGAAGGATGGAGTATGGAGTTATGTCTGGCCTCTGCCTTGAGGCAGCCACCCTTAGACCCATGTAGAGTTGGGTTATTCTTTTCTTGAGTATAGGCAGAGGAAATCAGATGTGGCCCAACAACATTTCCTCCATATTTTTATAAAAGAAAACAGATAGAATTTTTTTTAAGTGTAGAGGCAAGTCATGTAATGAAAAGGAAAGTATTTGGGACTTGTAAAGATGTGAGCTGAGTAATATAATGTTTAACTTTCATATCACCAACAATTAAAAAATTGAAGCTTTATGATACAAAGATACAGTCTCCCACAATTTTCTCCTTGAGAAAAACCTATTCTTTTACCCACCCTCTCTATGAAATTGACCATTCCTCTTTGGATTACCACCCTTCCATCATCCACCCTATTTCAAATAACACAAAGGCTGAAGAGGTAGGAAGCACACCTCTTTCTAATACAGAGGGTATGAGATACCGAGACATTTCCATAATGATTCTATTAGTTCAGCGATCAAGATACAACTACATAAGCAGATTCAAATGGTTTCAAAAGCCCTCTGAAGCAGATCACTCTTTCCGATATGGTTATTATGAGTCAGAACCCACTGGATGTCTCACAGCAGCCTGTTTGTCTCTAAAACTAGAGCATTAGCAGAGCACAGTATATTTTACATTTCTTTTATTTAATTTTTAAAGTTTTTTCTTCTCTTTTATTTTCTAAAGTATCCCTTGTAACCATTCACTTTAGGTATATCTGGACCTCTTCCTTTCATTATGATCTGTATGTTTTAGGACAGGTCGACTTTTGTTACCATGAAACACATTGCCAACAGCGAGCATATACCACAGTGGGATTAAGCATTGGGCTGCTACTGAGAGATCAGCAGTTTGAAACTATCAGCTTCTTGGTGGGAGAAATACGAGGCTTTTTATCATATTAGAGCTTAGATCTGAGCACTCCAGTTTGCAGAAGGGTATGGATGTCATTGACAGCCCAAAGTCAATTTGCAGAGTCCCTGTATAGATTAAGCCTCCATTGAATATATTCTGGTCATTAACCAAGGGTGTAGATAATATTTTTCTCAGATAGAGTGTCTATGGAAAGTAGATCACCTCTGTCCTTCACCAGCCAGCCTAGGGATGGCCACTCTTTTTTAGGGGCTATTTTAGATGTATCTTTAATGGATGTCATTGAGTTGGGGACAGTACAAGGGTCTCATAATCATGAGCCATGCCCTATCTGTGTAGTCCTGATTACCTTGATCAAAAGGCCTTGGACAAATTTCATAAGCTCTTCTACCAATGGTAATTTACATGTCTAAATCACCTGTTCCTGCTTCTGTTGTCCTACCTGTAATGATATATTAACCTGTCACCAATCATGAATTTTTGACAGTTCCTTTGTCCATGCTATGGTTATTGTGATCATTCATAATAATATCACAATTCTATGGTTATTGTGATAATTCAGTAACTGCAGAAAATAAAATGTGGGTAAAGAGGGTGGCCAACTGTTGGCATATAATAAACACTCAGAATGTAGGAGCTATTCTGTGATATGAAAAAAAAAACATTATGGATAGTTTTTCATTTATAAATATTGCCGATTTTCTACTATGAATACATGATTTTATATGTTTCCTATGGGTGAGTTCATTTATAGTCATTTAATTTCTGACCTGGAATGGATTCTGAAGGAAATATCCAGTGAATATCAGCCTATATTCAAGGAGCCTTCATGGTATAGTAGGCTGAATACTGACTAGTTGGGCTGTGTTAGTTACATAATCTGTTGACAATTAACTATTAAGAGTATTAAGAGTTAAGAGATATAGTTAAGCTTGTCAGTTAGGTTGCAGCTTGATGATCTCAGTTGGAGCTAAGGAAATAAATAGCTCACTGGAGGCAGGAGAAAACTCACTCCCTGTGAGACAGGCTTGCGGAGAAGACACATGGAATTATGTTAGAACCCTGAAGCTAAAGGAGCCGGGTGAAGGAGCACTGCCATCACTGAGATGCCTCAACTGCCACTGGATCCACAAAACTTTCCACTCACTAGCCTCTGACCTTCCTGCATTTGACATCACTGCATGTGTTGCATGAGTCTGAAGAGGAATGTATAGATTGCTATCAGATATATGGGCTATTATAGGACTTATGGACTTGATCTGGACTAGGCTAGGATGTTTTCTCAATGTTCAATTGCTCTTGTAGATAAAGCTCTTTCTTATACACATATGAGTGTCTATGAATTTGTTTCTCTAGTCTACCCAGACTAACACACTGACTCATTGCTTCCTCCCGATATCCTAGATTTATCATGGTCACTGACTGTCCCTGCCTTTTGAGAGTTGTCAAGGTCTCTTTGGAAGGTCAATGGATAGAAATATATAAAGATAAGCATCTGAATTTTTGTCAAAGCTCGCAATGGTTTAGGGCTTCAATCACAGAGTTAGAGCCCATCACACTCCATTCACAGCATTTTGCAACTTTTAGCGTTCAGGCTCTAATGCACCAAAATCCAAATGAAACTTATTGTCATGGAGTTAATTTGGAGTTAGCTCAACCCTATGGGGTTTGGTCTCCTTGGGGTTTCTTTCTCCACTACAGAGGCTGGTGATTTTTAAACCACTCATCTTGAAATTAGCAGCCCAATACTTAACCCATTGCACCCAGGACATCTCAAAGCACAAAAAATGCTAAATGATATGTTTCAGTTCATACTACATATAACAGCAAAACAAAATCTAGACAACAGCATTGCTGTTGATTCTATTCCAGTATGTTTCCTTTGATACCATGCCATCTCTGAAAGTTTCTCTTACAGAGATTCTTACATAGTAGAATTTAATTGATTCTTTCTACTACCCACTTCCAGTAATATGTTATCCTTCTCAGTCAACAAAATTATAAACAGCTTCATGAATGTTTGTTTTAAAGCAAAACTTGACTTAATTGAGCCTATTGTGCAGATTATAGACTTTTCTTTATCAGAAATCTTCAGCTCCACTCTGACAACCACAGACAAAGGACTTGTTGGCTGAGACACTGCCACTAGTCCTGAAGGAAGAAATATTTTTTCAACTCAGCAAAAGACGTCCATTTTAATCACAACTGGAAGTTATTGCAAATAACAGATATCTTTAGAATCATCCTAAATTTATAAGAGTTGTCTGTGAAGCAAGAGAAAAAGACCAACGTGCATGCCCAAGAACTTACATGTGTTCAATTAACTTGATGTATCCTGTGTACTATATGAAGTCCTAGAGATACAGTTGATTACAAATTATTCTGGTAACTCCATGTCAGCAATTCAAAACCACTCCATGTGAGAAAGATGGAACTTTCTACTCCTGCAGAGTTACAGCCTCAGAAAGCAATAGGAGGCAGTTCTACCCTGTCATATCTGGTTGCTATGATTTGGAATCAACTCAATGGTGGTGAATATGTTTTTTTCAGCTTTGTATTCTATGTGATTGTAAAGCAAATGCCTCATGAAAAATAAAATAACAGAGAGAATTAAAACAGGGTTATTGTTCTAACATACATTTATAAAGTGTTATCAGATTAAATGAAATAATCGGCAAAAAATTTTACTTACTGCTAACAAACTGTCTGACCCTATTAACAAAGTGTGCCCATTCACAATTAGATTGACACCTGGAAACACTCAGTTTCTTTTTCCTAAAAAATGAAAGATTTAAAGGAAGATCTAGGGTTCTTTCAAATAACAGAGAATTATGAGGCTAATGAGCAGGTCAAGTTATATTATTGCAATGTTATATAATAATGTGTAGGAAAAGCATGCAAGATGCTTTATTAAGGTCTAAATAATTTCAAAAACCTGTTCCACCTCATTAATTGTCCAAGAAGCCTTTATTTTATTTATTTATTTATTTTTGTAATCATTTTATTGGGGGCTTGTACAGCTCTTATCACAATCCATACATACATACATACATAGTGTCAAGCACATTTGTACATTTGTTGCCATCATCATTTAAAAAAATTATTTTATTGGGGGCTCGTAAAATTCTCATCACAATCCATACATCCATCCATTGTGTCAAGCACATATGCACCACATTTGTTGCCCTCATCATTATCAAAACATTTGCCTCCCACTCTAGCCCCTAATATCAGTTGCGCATTTCCCCTCTGCCTTCCCCCTTCTCCTCCCTCATGAACCCTTCATAGTTCATAAATTATTATAGTTTTGTCATAAGTTACCCTGTTCAATGTTTCCCTCCGCCCTCTTCTCTGCTGTTCATCCCCCAGGGAGGAGGAAATACTTAGATTCTTGTAATTGGTTCAATCTTTCTACCCCACATTCCCTTCACCCTCCAGGCATTGCCCCTCTCTCACCACTGGTCCTGAAGAAGTCATCTATACTGGATCCCCTGTGTTTCCAGTTGCTATATGTACCAATGTACATCCTTTGGTCCAGCCAGATTTGTAAGGTAGAATTGGGATCATGATAGTGGGGGGGAGGAAGCATTAAAGAACTAGAGGAGAGTTATATGTTTCATCGTTGCTACGCTGCTCCCCGATTGGCTCATCTCCTCCCCACAACCCCTCAGTAAGAGGGTGTTCAGTTGCCCAATGATGGGCTTTGAGTCTTCAGTCTGTACTCACCCACCTTTATAATGATGATTTTTTGTTCTTGGATGCTTGATACCTGATCCGTTCGACAGCTCGTGGTCACATATGCTGTTGTGCTTCTTCCATGTGGGCTTTGTTGCTTCTGAGCCAGTTGGCCGCTTCTTTATCTTCAAGCCTTTAAGACCCCAGATGCTATATCTTTTGATAACCGGGCCCCATCAGCTTTCTGTTTCCCCTGACTCTTATATAAATATATTTACATATTTACATTCCAGTCTTAAAACCTCTATACATACCCTTTGTCCCCTAGTTCTTTCCTCTATTTCCCTTTATTTTCCTCTTGTCCCACAATCATGCTCAGCCTTCTTTTGGGTTTCATTGATTTTTCTCGGTTACATTGCCCTTGCTGAATCCCTACCAGGCCTCTCACACCCTCCTTGCCACTGTTTTTGGATCACTTGTTGCT
>NW_022107407.1:8523024-8539208 GCF_000313985.2 Echinops telfairi
ACTTATCCTTTTATGCTTGACTTACTTCACCTAGCATTATTTCCTCCAGTTCTTCCCATGTGGCAATATGCTTCATGTGTTCATCGTTGCTTTTTAGTGATGCATAGCACTCCATTGTATGTATGTACCACAGTTTTTTACCCATTAGTCTGTTGATGGAAATTTGGGTTACTTCCACTCCTGGCAATTGTGAACTGTCCCACAATGAACACTGGAGCACAGATGTCTGGCCGTGGTTTGTTTCTTGCCTCTTCTGGGTATATGCCTAGTAGGGGGATTGCTGGGTCGTATGATAACTCAATTTCCATATGTTTGAGAAATCGCCAAATCGATTTTCATAGTGGCTGTACATATCTACCGGTCCACCAGCAGTGCATGAGAGTTCCTGTCTTGCCACAGCCCCTCCAACACTTGTGGCTCTCTGATTTTTTGAATCGGGCTGTCTTTGAGAGTGTTAGGTGGTGTCTCATAGTTGTTTTGATTTGCATTTCTCTTATGACTAATGATCCGGAACATTTTCTCATATGTTTATTGGTCATTCGGATTTCAGACTCTGTAAAACTTCTGTTCAGGTCCTTTTCCCACTTCCTCAGTGGGCAATTAGTTTTTCTCTTATTGTGACCTTGCAAGGTATTGTAGATTTTAGCAATAAGGCCTTTGTCTGATGTGTCATTGCTAAAGATATTTTCCCAGTCGGTGGACTCTCTTATTACTCTCTTGGTAAATTATTTCGATGTACACAGGTGTCTTATCTTTAGTATGTCCCACTTGTCTATTTGTGACTCCTCCATTTTTGTATCCTTTCCTATTTCTGATAGCCTATGTATTCCCTGGGCCAAGGTTCTCAGGTTTTCCCAATTCCTTCATTAATGGCCCTAATTGTTTGGGGTTTTATGTCAAGTTCTATGATCCACCTTGAGTTTATTCTTGTTCATGGAGTGAGGTAAGGGTTTTGTTTCATTTTTCTGCAGGTAGATATCCACTTTTTCCAGCACCATTTATTGAAGATGGCATCTGCTTCCCATTTAATATTTTTTGCACCCTTATCAAAGACCAGTTGCCTGTATGCTGATGTTTTTATTTCTGGGTCTTCAGCTCTTTTCCATTGGTCTGAGTATCTGTCATTATGCCAATACCACACTGTTTTGGTTACTGTGGCTGTATAGTACTTGCTAAAGTCAGGTAGAGCAAGCCCTCCCACTTTGTCCTTCTTCTTGAGGAGTTCTCTGCTAATTCTGGATTTCTTCTCCCTCCATATGAAGTTGTTTATCTGTTTTTCCAATTCTTTGAAGAAGAAAGGTGGTATTCATATTGGGATAGCATTGAACTTATATAGTGTCTTGGGAAGAACTGACATCTTTACTATATTGAGTCTGCCAATCCACGAGCATGGGATATTCTTCCATTTGTTGAGGTCACTCTTGATTTCTTGAAGTAGTGTTTTATAGTTTTCCTCATACAGATCTTTCATTTTTTTAGTCAGGTATATCCTTAGGTATTTCAATTTGTGCTTGGCTATTGTAAAGGGTGCTACCCTTTTAATAGTCTCTTCTGTGATCTTGTCTGATGTGTAGAGCAGTCCAATAGACTTATGTTTGCTGGTTTTGTACCCTGCCACTCTGCAATATTCCTCTATTGCTTCCAACACTCCGCTTGTGGCGTTTAAGGGATCTTCGATATATAGGATCATATCATCTGCAAATAATGATAATTTTGCCTCTTCCTTCCCCAGATGAATACCTTTAATAGCTTTCCTTTGTCTTATGTTGTTAGCTAGGACCTCCAGTATGATGTTAAATAGTATGATGTTTTTATTTTCATCTCATACTGACCGCTGTCTCCCTTCCCCCATTATTTTCTATTGTTCTTGCCCCTGGAGAGGGGTGTATGGTTCTGTGTTGATTATTGCGATCAGTTTCCCCTTTCTCCCTTCTTCTCCACCCTTCCACCTGCCCTGTGGTATAGCTATTTCAACTCTGGTTCCTGGATTTTGTGTGTTGTAAGCTCCCATCTTTTATCCATACCTGTGCACATGTTCTGGTCTAGTCTGAATTGAGAAGCAGCACTGCAGTCATGGTAGTGGGGGTTGAGGAAGCCTCAAGGAACCAGAGGAATATAGAGTGATTCATTGATGCTTTACCCAGTTTCCTCATGATCGCACCATGAGTGTGCATCTTCCATGTGGATTGGTTGCTTCTATGCTGAATGGTGGCTTGTTTAACTCCAAGCCTTTAAGACACCAGATGCTATATCTTTTAATAGCCGGGCACCATCTGCTTTCTTCGCAAAGAGTTGAAAACACCAAAATTTCCATTGGTAGACCAGCAGATCAGTAAACTCCGGCAAATATACACAATGGAGTACTATGCATCATTAAAAAAGCACTGATGAGCACATGAAATGTGTCTTTTCATGGGAAGAGTTGGAGGAAATTATGTGAAGTGAAGTCAGCCAATCACAAAAGGAGAAGTATAGCATGAGTCCCATGACATAAGTGCAATCAGCATGGTAAGTATAGAGGAGAAGCCACCAATATCAGAAAACTCAGGTTGAGGTACAGGGATTCGGGAGGAAGTTAGACCAAACCCAAGGAGGTACATGTTGGCACGACACAAAAAAGGGGAGAGGGGGAGGGAGGACAGAGAAAAGGGGAGTGGTGAAAGTAAGATGATTAGGAGGTGAAGGGGAGCAGGGCACTCACCCACCGAGGAGGGGAGTACTGGGTTTATCTCCACATAATTGAGAGTGGGCATGTAGACCTTACCACAGTGCACCAAACCATGAGGGGAAAAGTGATTGCATGGAAGAATACATGAAAGAGAGAGCTACAGAGCTGGTCCCAACCAGAGCCAAACTGACCCCCTCCCTAGAAATAGGTGTGACAGAGAACAACACTAAACCTGCAGGTTGGGGAGAGGGGCCAGCATGCCACATCCACAGGGAAGCAGACCAGAAGGAAGAAGAGAAAGGGAATGCCTGAGCGGACCTCATGCTGGCACACCAGACCCTGAGGACTACGTCCCTGTGGGGAGTTAATGGGACGCAGAAGGGCCTGAGTGGCTGAGAACAGTTCGTGTCATGTTGTCCCCAAACTGGAGCAGGCTGCGACAAAAGACAATTCTGGGGTGACACGGTGGGGAGGTAGTGCCGTCTGAACGCCTCACCCCAGGGTGGACCAAGAAAGAAACATACCAGACCAGACACTGGAGCAAAGAAAAGCTATGAAGCCCTTGAGGTGCCCTCCAAAAGGGACTCCATGCCAGGAGGGGCAGCTCCTGGACAGTCATGAAGGCCAGGAAACAGACCCGGGATTTTTGTATAGTTCTTCTGTTTTTGTTCTTTTTCTTTTCTCCCTTTTCTTTTTCTTCTTGTTTCTTCTCCTTTTCTCTTTTCAATCTTTTTGTTTTGTTTTTAATCAGTTTGGGCTATGTCATGGTCAGTGTGTCTACCTATATAAGATAGGCATGGGAAGCATGCCCAAGGAGAACGCAGCGGGACCAACATTCTCAGAGAGACCTGAGGGGTGAGGGCTGTGAGGGAAGAGGACGGTGAGCAGGCAGCACCATGGACAGGGGAAAAACTAGGATATTAGAGTCAATAATATCCTAGGGATGGGGTAGGGAGTGGGGGAAGGGTGTTGGAGCAACAGCAAACTAGCTAAGAGGAGGTACCAAAAGGTGGAAATAAGGGGAAAGTGACAGAGGGGCAGGAGGAAGGTAAAAGGAAACAGAAGAAGGATCAAGGAAGCAAAGCAATGGATAGAAGTATAGACATAGCGGTGTCCATATGTAAACACATTCATCCTGTCCTGTCCTTTGACTAGAGAACTGTGAGATAGTAAAAGTGTATTGTTTGCATCCAGGATTTGCTAAAAATATAGACTGTTTCCATATATCAGGAGTGGAAATGCAAATTCTCAGCAGAGGGCTCAAACCAAAATGGACCAGCTGGAAGTTCTGGTTATAAGCAAATACATTTGTAGTAATGTTTTAAAATGTAAGGGAAAACTAATAAAATAATTTTAGAGTGTGTTACACATAAAATCAAACAAAAAAGTTAACTTGAGTGGAACAAATAATGTGAATATTATAAAATGGAAGAAAAATGGATTTCTTTACTACTTACTAAACTGCATTTGAGATCTGATAAGGAATGTTTCTCTCCTAGTTTGAGTTTCAGTGTTCAGAGATTGGCAGGTTTATACTAGATGTCTAAAAGCT
The DNA here is from genome assembly GCF_000313985.2 of Echinops telfairi. NCBI lineage: Eukaryota > Metazoa > Chordata > Mammalia > Afrosoricida > Tenrecidae > Echinops > Echinops telfairi. The sequence continues at coordinate 8,527,245 of NW_022107407.1, forward strand.
CTCCCACCTTCAAAATTATGTGATTCATTAGGTGGTTTATATATGTCAAAAAACTTTCGCTTGCACTGCCTAAAATAACTTTCATAACAGTCACCTGTGAGTTAGCAAAGGCTTTTCATTAAAAATAAAAATCTGTCTGGAGATAATGAAATGGACCAGAATATTCACTCTGTGGATTTCATTGATTCTGTTTGATACAAAATCCCGATTCTTTTGATCTCTAATCAATTCCACTATTCACTTGAGGAAAAAAATAATTAGTGTTGGAAATCTGGGTAGGTAATGTGAAATTATACTTGGAAATTTTCTTCGACATATTTGACCCTTGGCCAAATCTGCACAAGCATCATTATAAATGATTAAATAGGAAATTTATTTTGATTGTTTGTTACATATTATACAACATTTTTATTATATTTTATAAGAACTCACACACCTACCCCAAACACAAAACTCAAACTCACTACCATTGAAGTGATTCTAAAATGGATAACTTAAGTTGTCAAAAATAAGCTATTTTGAAGAAAAGAAAAGAAAAATTCACTACCGTTGACAGAGTAGAACTACCCCACTTAGTTTCCTCGATTCTAAATCTTTATGGAAGTAGAAAGTCTCATCTTTTTCTCATGGGGTTTATGGTATATTTGAATTGCTGCTCTTAAGCCCAATGTGTAATTCATTATGTCACCAGAATCAAAAAACCATAGAAAAAAATTTAACTTAGGAAAATGAAAATTTTACTTTATTTTAATCTGAAAACTTACTCTACTTACAAACCCAATACTTAAAACCCTTGACTTCCAACTTTTATTAAGAAGCCTAAAATATCTGCTGGGTGAAGTAAACCAACTACTTATTACATACAATTGTCTTTGTTTTGTAGTAAGGTTCTAGAAGAAGTATCACAAGTAGTTGCTTGACAAGGATACATTCATTCCTCACTGCTTAGGATTCAGGGTGTCATCTCTGGGCTGTTTCCTCTGTCCCTCTGGCTAAAGTCTCTGTCTCAGCTTCTCTGAAACTCTTCTTGGTGTTTCCTGGAGATCCTCACGTGGTATCACTTGCTTCTGTGCCTAAACTGGCTCTTTTTCACTCTCAAAAATGATTGCACCCTATGGTTTCAGTGATAAAGAAAATCCTATTTTAAAATACTCTGGTATCTTGATTAGAATTTACACCTGTATTATTTTAGGCATAGTTCATCCATAAAACAAAATTAGTCCACTTATGCAAGTGTAAAATTCCTCTTAGATAAACAGTCATGTTGTTGAAGTAATGCCAAATTGTTTCTGACTCATAGCAACCCTATAAATAACTGAACAAAACACTGCCCAGTCCTGCCCTTTCTTTACAATTGTTGTATTTGATCCCATTGTTGCAGCCACTGTGTCAATCTACATCATTGATAATTTTCCTCTATTTGTTGCCAACACTCTAACTACACTAAGCATGAGGTCCTATTCTAGGCACTGATCCATCCTAATAATATATCCACCGTGCAGGAGGCAATGTTGCAGCACCTTCTGTTCGAATGCACATTCGCTAATACAAACATGTTTGTTCTTCTGGCATTCCATGGTATGTTTAATACGCATTGCCAGCACCATAGTGCAAATGCAGTCTTGAGTCGTTCTTACTCATTTTCAAGCCGTAATACACACATGAGGTGATTGATAATACCATGGTTTGCATCAGTCTTTCTTTACTCTTGAAAGTGATGTATTTTCTTTTTAAAACTTTCAAGCGGGCTTTTGCGATATATTTACCCAATGGGATAAATCATTTGATATTTTGACAATTTTTCCCATGAATGTTGATTGTGGATCCACGTAAACAGAAATCCTGGACAGCGTCAATCTTCTGTCCACTTATAATTATGTTTATTGGTCTACTTGTGAGGTTTTTCTTTTTCTTTTTCTTTTTTTGCATTTAGTTGAAATCCTCACTGAAGGCTGAAATATTTTCTATTAAGCTGTAAGAGCTTCAGTCATCTTCTCTTTCAGCAAGCTGCTGTTGGTAGGTGCTCTGAGTTGCAACTCATAGCAACCCTATGGACCACAGAATGAAATACTGCCCAGTTCTGGCACCATCATCATTTTTCTTATGCTTGAACCTATTGTTGCAGTCTCATGGACAATCTACCTATTTTTGTTGCTGGTGCTCTAACCTAACTCAGTATGATGTCCTTCTTCAGGGACAGCTCTCTTCTGAGAACATGATCAACATAGGCCAGACAGTCTTGCCATGCTTGCATCTAAGGAGATTCTGGCTATACTTCTTTTTGTTTGTTCTTGTGGCTGTCTGTGGGACTTTAAATGTTTTCCACTAATACCATAGTTCAATGCATCCATTTTTGTTTGGTCTTCCTTATTCAATTTCCAACTTACACATGCATATGAGACCATTGAAAATACCATAGCTTGGATAAGGCGCACTTTTTCTTCAAAGTAATATCCTTTGTTGAAAAAACAGTTGAAAAAACTGTTCAGATAGAACTTGTGCAGCAGATTTACCCAAAGCAGTGCTTTGTTGGATCTTTTGACTGATGCTTCCATCATCATTGATTGTGAATCCAAGCAAGATGAAATCCTTGACAATTCTAATCTTTTCTTGGTTTGTCATGATGTTGTCTATTAGTCTATCTGTGAGCTGTTGTTTTTTCCACAGTGAATTGTAGTTAAACAGAAAGCTGAAATATTTTCTGAAAGTTCCCTGTCCATGTACAGCAACCATAAGAGAATTATCTTCTGCAAAATCTTATTTGCATGTGATATCAATGATATTATTCAGAAATTTTCCCATTCTGTGGTGTTATCAATATGGATGTCTTCCAATCAGCTGGCCAGGTAGGTGATTACTAAATTCCTTGCCATAGATTTATGAGTGCCTCCAGAGCTTCCTCCTCTATTTCTGGTGAGTAGATTCTAATCTTATAGTATTTCAAAGTGTAAACATCTATGAAAAAAGATTGACAGATCTTTCTCTCACATAGGGACTAGAGGGTTCAAACTGTGTATCTTTCAGTTAACATGGGGTGCTTTAATGATTATGCCACAGAGCTCCTTCATAACACATAACCCATTTCCATCAAGTTGATACCAATTTGTTTACCCCACATAAAGTCTCTACAGGAACAGACAGATTCATTTTTACTACATTGGAGTGCCTGGGGTGCTTAAATAGAAAATACACTAAGCAGTCTGATGTTTAACCTGAAGTGCCCCCAGGAATCTCCCATAACACAAACTGGGTAAAACATGATTTTAACTGAAGTACTAAAAATTATTCTTTTTAATAAATTATTTTTACTTGAGAATATGCTTACCAAAAAAATCTTCAAAATCAAAATTTTGACTAGATTGCTCACTTCCATGGAAGCGATAGTGACTCTGAGCGATGATCATAGACAGAGCAGAACTACCCTGTGTTCCTGAGACTAACTATTCACGGGTGTAGAAAGCCACGTCTTATGCCAACCTTGAGGCTCACAGCACAAGGTCTACCACTACTCCACCAGTGATCATTAATGTTATTTTTGCGTACTTTCAAAAACATACATATTTAAACTCATTAGACGATTTTTTCCTAATTAAATATAAATTGGAACATGGAAACTAATGACCAAAGATGACATACATTTGATGTTAATTGGCATTTGGTAAATACAGAACTGAATTGGCATTTGCTAAATACAGAACAGATTGAAATACAGGAATGTGCAACACTATTTAGTTTGAGCCAAAATACATGAAATAGCAATGATTATCAATAGGGAATAGGTCATTTAGTGAAATAGCACATAATTTAAAGAGACAGAAATCATATGTAGCTATAGAAAAAATGGTATGTTCAAGTGAATCAAAGCAGGAAGAAGAGTGCTTATTGTCTGCGTATTTGTATAAAGTACATATGTGTATAGATAAATTATGTAAAATGTATACCAAAATTATCTGTAAATATTTTCAGATGATAGGATGGTGAGTAAATTTTATTTATTTTCCTTTGCTTAATTATATTTTTATATTTCATTCAACATGTTTCTTAGGCAATTTTAAAAAGTTTCACTGCAATAATCAGTACTAGCTACATCATTTCTAGATCTATGAATGAGTGCATTTCATGAGATAAGGGCGTGCACATTGATGTTTTGTGTGTCTCTGTGTGTTGTCTATGGTATTGCTCAGCACTACTGCTGAGATAAACAGTGTATGCTTTGATCTAGGGAATAATAGCAGACATGTTAGTTCCGCTTGATGATTCAAACCTTACTAAGTTGAAGACCCAGCCAGCTATTACTCCTGAGATGGTACTGACTCATCAGTGTGGGAACAGCATCCTTTGCCTCAGGTTAAAAATTAAAATCTTACACAGGAATGCTGACTTCATTAAAATTAAAAAAAAAAGAAAATGATTGCATTTAATCATTAATAACATGAAATAATGGAAATAGAGTAACTGAAATAGGAATAAAATGATCATTGCCTTTTCTACAGAAAAATCTGGATTACTTTTATTGAATAAGAAGTAATCAATAGGACATCAAGAGGGTTTTTCATTAGGAATGCCTTTGTATAAAACACAGTGCCCACTTGGCTATTGCTTCGGCAACAAGGGAACTTAAGTTGAAGGTTTTGGAAGAGGCTAGGTTGCCATAATGTAGGGGGAACAAAAAGAAATAAAAAGTAAAATAATCATCACTGAGAAGCAATAGTCTGAGCAGTCTCCAAAATTTATTGGAAATCTGTACCATAAAAAACTGTATAGATTTTAAAAATGTTTGCCTCAAAATAAACTTATATTAATTTGTGATAGCATGTCAGAACAAGATCTGGTTTGAGCTACTAAGTACACCATGAATTCTGCTAAAATGGAATCAAGAACAAACATCAAAGTTATGGTAAAACTTAACTGGAAAAATGGTATAATCATTAATGCTTTACTAAAAAATTATGAGTACAATGTGCCAGAGAAATCAGCAAGTTTGAGAAGGATAATTTCTTTTAAGAAGGGACAAGACAATGTTGTCAGATCATCCACATAGAATTGTAAGGAAACAATCTTGTTTATGCCCTAACAGAAAAAGACCACTGATAAAGAGCAGAAATAATAGCCAATATCGCAGACATCCAGGTGGTTGTGCTAACAGAATTATTTTCGGTTAAATGGTTGTCAAAACACTAAGAACATGAGGAAAGATTTCAGAAGATGTTTTGTTAAGTGGGATCAAAATCAGGAAGCATTTCTTTTCTTTTCTTTTTTAAAACATTTTATTAGGGGCTCATACAACTGTTATTGCAATCCATACACACATCAATTGTGTAAAGCACATTTGTACATCATTCTCAAAACATTTTCTCTCCACTTAAACCCCCGACATTAGGTCCTCATTTTTCCCCTCCCTCCCCGCTCCCCCCTCCCTCATGAGCCCTTGATAGTTTATAAATTGGTACAGGAAGCATTTCTTTGAAGAATTCAATAAGAGAAGAAATATGGCTTTACCAGTACAACGCTGAAGAAAAAGCATAATCAAAGCGATGAATACCACAAGATGAAAGTTGTCCAGTAAAAGCAAAAGTGGACTAGTTAATAGCAAACCTTATAGCAAAAGTTTTTTGGAATGCTCAGACATTGTTTACTGATTTTCTGGATAAACAAAAAACAGTAACATCTGGTTTTTAAGACAGTGGTTTGAATAAGTTCTTCCAAGTGTTAGCCCAAAAGACTTCATCGAAAAAGTAAAGCAAGAGGCCACAGATTTCTGGAAAAAATCTTAACAATGACACAATGGACAAAAGTCTAATTACCAAAACTTATGGAACTCTACAATTCAATAAGAAATCTCAATAAGAAAGTAAAAGAAATAAGTGCACAAAAGACATGAATAAACAGTTCAAAAAATAACATACAAATGGCTAACAAACACATTAAAAATGCTCACAATCATTAGCTGTACAGGAGATGCAAATTAAAACTACAATGAGATACAACCTTACATCCACCATGTTAGCCCAATTCTAAAAAACAAGAAACAACAAATGCTAGAGAGGATGTGGAGGGAGTGGAATTCATATACTTGGCTGGCAGCCCTGTAAACACAAAGAACCACTATGGAAAGAAATATAACACTACCCAAAACAATTCAGAACGGAAATTCCATTTGATCCAGCAATCCCACTATTGAGCAGTTACCCCAAAGGAATCAGAGACAAGAAACAAGTGAATATACCTTCTCACATGTTTATTGCAGTACATGTCAAAATAGTAAGAAACTCGAAGCAGCTCACGTACCCAACAGTAATAGAATGGCTAAAGAAACTATGGTCCATACACACAGTGGACTACTATGTTGCCCTAAAAGAGTAGTATTGAATGCATGGAACACTGCATTTCATAGAGGGACCTGTAAATCTTTGTGCTGAGTGAAGTAAGTCAATCACAAAATGAAAAATAATGTCTGAGCCCACTGCTATAAGGAAAAGTGACAATTAAACAAATCTTAGAGAACAACTCCTAAATAATAGGTAGGGAAATTACCTACAGTCCTTGAACTTATATCACCCCCACAGCACCCCACCCTCACTTATAAGAACATTTAAGAACCACCTCAAAAGAGAAGACTTCACATTAGCTGAGGTTACTCCGTCAAGAAGAGTGAAAAGGGAGACCATCCACTTGATCCCATACAACATTGAGACAATCAGCACTCAACAGGAATGAGAAAGGAACCTCCCTGCAAAGTCAAGTCAATATTAGGGGAGGAGAGCATCTAAATTTCAGAGGAGGAATTTATACTCCTGCTGGTGGGTAAATAGAGAGGAGCAACCTCAAATCAGGAAGAGAATCTCAGCAATAAACTATAGAGAACCTAAGTGGATAAATAATCCTGACACTATATTCCTAGTTAGACATTCTTGAATTGTTTCTATCCAACCTTTGATAAACTAGACACTATGATGACTTTAGACTCTGACCTTTCCTGGAACATGGTATCCCCTGTAGGCCACACCAAACGGATTTGGCATGGAAACCCCAGGATACCCCATAATTTTGGGATTGGCACTTGTTAGAGGTTGGTCAGGATCATCAGCTTAGTGGATGTCCAGTGAAAAATGGCCCAGAACCACCATGCATTCACTATCCTAATTCCCCCCCTGCTTTAATATGCCATGTATTAATCTGACAGGAAAAGGTCTGCCCTTGTAAAGAAATGTTTCTGGAACTTTCCTCTTAGTACCAGCCCCTGTGGCAATATAAACAGAGCTCAATCTTTTAAGAATTCAATCCATAAACATGGATTGTGGTTCAGAGCTGGGCTATACAAGCAAAACCTCTTTTTCTCCCATCAGTATCTCAAATTGTTTATTATTGGATAAATGATTGATGCTATCAATGGAGTTGCAATATGCCCCAGGGGAAGTATTGACAATGTTGTTTGTTATAAAATGATAATGAAATCGCCAAAGTAAACTGAAGTCTTACATAATCTGTAGACAAGTGAATGGATTCTGGGCTCCCACTTAATTATAGCTCCAATCCAAGAACACTTAGTTCTTATGGCATGGCCTTGCTCAGTACTAGCCCTCACAAAGCGATCACTGAAAAGATGGTTTCTGTACCAAAGTGTGGTGAAGGAAGCAGATGATGTCCAGCAATCAGTAAGAATAACATCTAGGGTCTTAAAGGCTTGTATTCAAACAAGCAGCCATATAAGTGAGGCATCAACCAAGTCCATGTGGAAGAAGAACCACACCAGTCTGTATGATCCAAAGACAGCAAAGAGCAAAATCTAAACACAATGCAAAGATAGTCAGAGCTCAAATGGTGAACTCAATTTTTAGAAGACTATGAAGGACAGTGGGAGCTCAAAATCCATCTGCAGAGTAATTATGTGGCTGAAGCCCCTGGCAGATTCTCTCTGACTGTGGTCGAGGGACATAAATATCCCAATGCTCAGAGAAAGATTTTTGTAAACTTGATTATAGTGTATGGAACTTTGGTATAAAAGATACCTGGTCAGCTGTTCTCCCTTTTGACTCATTTTGGATTTGTTCTAGGTTTAAACCTCTCTCTCTTGTTTCTCAATGGAGATTTTCCCTCTGGCTTATTTTAATATTGTTGGTGGTCTCTTTTTTCCTTCCATGTAATGTTTTTTCCCCTCTCTTTGTATTTTCCTCAGTCTATAAAGCACAGATGGGACAGATGTAATGGCTTGTTGGGGGGCAGGGGTAGTTAAGGGGGACTGGAGAGCAAATGTGGAATATCAGAAGAGGGAAGATGCGCTGGGACTGATGGTGGTGCTGTATGAACAACCTGTTTTTCAATACAACTGAAGGCTGGAAGCATATGATAGGTATATTTTATCACAATAAACTATTGGGGAGTGGGAATACCTGGAAAAGCTTCACTATAGAGACCTTTGCCATCAAAAGAATGCTCCTATTCATTCTTGTCATTAAACAAAAGCAATTTTATGAGAATTCTGATGGGAAGCATTAGTCATAGACATTAAAATAATGACTTAGCTCCTCTTACTTACGTTGCTGAACTTGAAAAAAAAATCTTTAAAGTGCAACTCATCTTTATTCAGTTAAATAATTTAAAAAGACTACATTGACATAATTAAATTCCTAAGACCTTCAGTTTATATGTATACATACACATGTATGTATATGTAGATATATACAAAATATTTTATTTCATTTTTCTAATAACTTTTGAAGTTTTCTTGTACACGGGCTCAAATCTTGACTGGAATGTTGAATACCAATTTCATTTTGCACCAGTCACAACATTTTGAACCACATAGTTTCATGTTTTGCATTTAACTTTATACTTCATATTAAAGTAACTTCTAAATAAGGTATAAGTTATGTTTTTACATGTGACTGTTTATTTTTTTAATTTTACATGAGCATTTTATTAATATAGAATAATTTGTTTAAAATGCCTTCTTTATTTAAATATGCTTCAAAAAACAATAAACTGTAATGTTATTAATCTATTTCTGGTATGGGGACCAAGTTGGAAAAGTATGTGCTTGTATACACACACACACACACACACACACACACGATATATGAGAAAGCTTCAAAAAGTTCCTAAAAATACTTAATTAAAAGGTAACGAAATTTTTGCATGAACTCTTTGAAACTTCTTTGTATATTTATATCTAAAATGTATATTTACATATATAATATACTATTTTTTCTACTTGAGTCTCATACAGGTGTTGTTATTGTTGTTGTCAAGTACTCTCAAGTCAGTTCCAACTGATAATATGTGGATAAGAAACATTTTTTTCATGTTTTTCAGGCATTTTATTTCCCTAGTTGAATATTTCATTATTTTGGATGGCCTTTTGATCCCTTAGGCATCTTCTAAATATATCTTGAAATTAATAATTTCCTCACTTATTATACCTAGCTCCTTTAACATAGGGATTATCTTTGGGGGAAGTTTCTCTTCACTGGTTCAATGATTGTTCTCCTTATTATGGGTTTAATTATTTTTCTAGTTAACATTTCTTATAATTATTGAAAGCATGCAAGTTATTTTTCACAACAAATACAATATAATTGAAAATATTAAATAGTTTTAAATTATGAATTTCCTTTATTTATATAATCTTTACTTTTACTTTATACAATGAGTATCCCTGAAAACTCCATTATTATCTAAATGGTATAAATTCAAGGAGTCAAATATCCATTATAAAGCAGGAGTCTAGAAAGAAATCTTGAAAGGTTAAAGGGAAACTTCAAAAATTTTAGGGAAGGATAGTAGGAGGGAGGGGAAAAAGAGGAGCTGATACCAAAGGCTCAAATAAAAAGCAAATGGTTAGAAAATGATGATAGCAACATATGTACATACACTTGATACAATTGATATATGGAATGTTATAAGAACTGTAAAAGCCCACAAATAAATGTATTTTTAAAATTCAAGGAAATATTCTGATAATTGTCTTAATAAATTTAAGTTCATTTTGCAGAGCCCTTACCAAATTAACATAAGTTTTACATTTCAAACACCAGGATTTCTTAATGTAGGAAATTATGGGTATAAGTTTATAAGTTTATAATTTCTCATCAATACAGGCAAGGAATATATGTGTGCATAATGTAATACCTCTAGCTACAAGTCTGAAAGATTTCTATAGGTTTTAAAATATTCTATAGGCATCATACTGAATGATGCAAGAAGCATCAAGAGAAGATAGAAAGAATACACGGAGTCACTATAGCAAAAGAACTAATCAACAGTCCACCATTTCAAGAGGTAGCATTATGACCAAAAACTACTGGTAATAAAGGTAGAATTTCAAGCTGCAATGAACGCATTAGCCAAAATCAATCCTCAAGAATGACACCCATTGAAATGCTTCAAAAAGCTGAAAAATCATTGGAAGCACTCACTAGTTTATGGCTGGAAATTTGGAAATCAATTAATTTACCAACTGTTAGAAAAGAATATGAAACAAGAGATACCATTGCTGATGTCAGACAGATATTGGTTGATAGCAGAAAATACCAGAAAGATATTTACTTATGTTTTATTGATTATTCAAAGGCATTCGACTGTGTGGGCCATAATAAAATTTGAATAACCTTGAGAGAATGGGAATTCCAAACCACTTCATTGTGCTTATTGGAAATCTGTACATGAATCAAGAGGCAGTTATATGAACAGAACAAGGGAATATTAGATGGCTTAAAAATCAAGAAAAGTGTGTGTCAGTATTATATCCACTCACCATATTTGTTCAATCTATCTACTGAGAAAATCGTCAGAGAACCTGGGCTATATGAAGATATGTGGACATCAGGATGGGAGGAAGGCTTATTAACAAACCTCAATTGCTTGCTGAAATTGAGGACTTCAAGCACTTCCTGATGAAGATCAAATTTTGAATCCTTCAGTATGGCAAGGAAGAGCAAAATCCTCACAGCTGAATCAATAAGTAACATCCCACTAAATGGATAAGAACTTGAAGTTGTCTTACTTGCAGCCACAATCAATGCTTATTGAAGTAGTAGACATGAGATCAGATGTATTGCATTAAGTAAATCTGCTGCACAAGACCTTTTCAGAGTATGGAAGAGCAAGGACATTACTTTGAGGACTAAAGTGTACCTCACTAAAACAGTCGTATTCTCCATTTCATCATATGCATTTGAAAGTTGAATATTGAATATGGATGGGCAAAAAAAATTGATGCATTTGAATTGTGGTACTGGAGAAGAATATTCAAAGTACCATGGAGGCAAGGATGGCAAGATTTCATCTTATGTACTTTTGACATATTGTCAGGAGAGACCACTCCCTGGAGAAGGGCATCGTGTTTCGTAAAGTGGAGGGTGACCAAAAATAGGACGGTCCTTGAAGAGATGGATTGACACAGAGGCTATGTCAATGGGTTCAGGCATAGGAACAATTCTGAGGCTGGCTGAGAACTGTAGAGTGTTTGGTTCTATTGTGCTAAGAGTTGCAATGGGGTTGCTGTGGCTCAGAACCCACCCCATAGCACTTAACAGCATCACAACTAGAATTTTGGTGACAGAAACTAGTTCCTTGAAAAAAGGTTGATTTGTATGTACAATAAACTTGTTAAAAGGTTTAGGAACACCCTAAATTAATATAAAATTTAATTTCCTATAAAGACATTTTCTAAACATCTCAAATAAATTTATATTTTCTGTCTATAATGTTAGCAGTGAGGATATAGTGTGTTATGATATGCAAGGTCTAAAATGATGTCCCAAATTTATCCTGTAGATTAACTCCTTCCACATCTTAAAAAAAAAGACACAAGGGGCCATCCAAAAGAGAAGCCACAAGCCCACATGGAATAAGCACACCAGCCGTGTGATCATGAGGTGTCATAAGACCAGGCAGTGAGCATCAGAAGATTCACAACAAACAACAAACAAACAAACAAAAATGCATTGGTGAGAATGGGGCCGG
>NW_022107407.1:8539308-8569988 GCF_000313985.2 Echinops telfairi
GGGGGGATTGGAGCAGAGACCCAAAGCCCATCTGTGGAACTTCCCCCACAGAGGGGTTGCAGGGAGGGAATGAGCCAATCAGGGTGCAATAGAGCATTAATGGATCACACAATATAACTGATCCACTGAGGCCTCCTCACCCTCCACTATCAGGATTCCAGTGCTGCTTCCCACACTGGACTAGACGGGAGCATGTGCATAAGTATAGGCAAGGGACAAAACTCATGGCATATGGAACCCAGGAAGAGGAATGGGAGTAGAGCTACCAAATGTGTAGGGCGAAGCGGGGGAGAGGTGGGGAGGAAGGGGGTACCGATCACAATGAATGGCATATAACCACACACCCCCATCCAGGGGGAAGAACAGCAGAAACAAGAGGGGAAGGAAGACTGGTCAGTGTGAGATTTGAAAATATTAACAATCTGTAATCTATCAAGGGGCCACGAGGGTTGGGGGAGGGAAGAGGGAATAAGGAGGAGCTGGTTCTGAAAGGCTCATTGGAAAGTAAACATACAGAAAAGAAAGATTGGCAATATTTGTACAAATATGTTGGATACAAATGATATATAGATTGTAGCAAGAGTTGTAAGAGCCCCCAATAAAATGATTTTAAAAATAAAATAAAAAACATGCCACAAAGAAAGATAAATTACGGCCCCTGAGCCTATTCCAACTCACAGTGATGCTACAGGACAAAATAGAACTTCCCCAATGGGTGTCTGAGTCTGTAAATCCTTATGGCACTCCCATAAGCCTCATCTTTCTCCCAAGCATCAGCTGGTGGTTTTGAACTGCAGACCTTGTATTTAGCAGTCTGAAATATAACTTTCTATGCCACCAGGACTTATTCTGCATCTATTAAGGATTTTGTAATAAAAAAAAGGACCAACCAAGTAAGGACAAAATTTGTTATGAGCTTACAAAAAGAAATCCCTCATATATTTGGACTGGTGCATACATGACAATTATGTACATTTCAAAATAAATGCCTAGATTTTATGACACTAGTCAGACACAAAGAAAAGGAAAAGGAAATAGTAGAATGGATAAAGGAGAGATGACCTACTGTAGAAAGCAATTCTATAATTAAATCTGCTGCAATAAAAATTAAATTAAATTTTTATCCTAAGCCTAATTAAGTCATTTTTATCTAGTGTTACTGTCATGAACTTTGGAACACATTAGCCTGCTAGTCAATTTGTTTTCGTAATAATTTTTTTTCTGCCCAAACTAAACTAACCACTTACTAAAATTCTCAAGTACAAACTACACCTTAATAATTTGGCTATTATTTGTTATTATTACAAGATAGTATAAGTATATTAAAATAAAAGCTTTAGTAAATTTTAATGACTATAATTGTATTAAGCACTGTGAATCCATCGTGCATATGCTTGATGTATACAGATATAAAACAGTTTTAGCAAATATTCTCTAGTCAGAGTGTTCAAGTGTCGGTAAAATGTACAGATTGTATATTTATATGGGATTGTGTTGACATGTGAAAAACACAGGTTTATGCATCTTGTAATTTCCAAGATGTCAGAGATATATTATTTCAAGAGCAGCTACTTTAAAGCATCCTTCCTATATGTCTCATATTCTTTATCATGGAACCAATTTTTACCACTGATAGAACCAAACTTAAAAAGTGTTCCATGAGAAAAGATAAGAGCAGTGCTTTCTAGTTTAGGAAAAGTGCAGCTTCAATATATTATGTGTAGTAATTACATAGTTCATGATGATAATGTCTGAAGAATTTTATCAACAGTCTGAGTTTAAGTAAATGCTTCATATCTCTTGTTATCTCAAGAAAACAGCGGTGAACCTTTCTGAAATTAACTTGTTTTTGCATGAAGTGCATAGTGTCATAGTGTATTTATTCAAGAAGGAAGGAGACAAATCTATTTTTCCCACCCCAATATTAGTGTGGTCTCCTTATTTGGCATCCCATTCATGCCAATGAAAATAAAAGACCATATCTTTGGTTCAAGCTTAGGGTGAAACAGGAATTGCAGTAGCTTACTTTCTACTTAGAAATGATTGGTATGTTGCCACCTCCTGAAAGGTAAAGACTGTGCTTGGGTCATATTCCAGAAAGGGCAATTGTTCAAAGTAAAAAGGCATGCAAAGCATGTAGGGTAACGTTATGTAAATAAGCAATAATAAGTCTTACTGGAGCTTTGGCTAATTTTTCTTCCTTCATTTTTCTTAGTTCTGTGATGTTGCTTTGAAAGTTTTTACTTCTCAGGAGTTCAGCACAACCTCACTATTTCTTCTTGCGTTTTTTTGAGAGAGGCAGCAGCTGCATCATATTGATAAACTCTGAGACAGCTAGAATGCATAACTACTACCGAGGCTTCAAAATGAGGGTACTATCTATACTATAGCAACTCTAAGTCGGCACTGTTTCTGTTGGAAACCTTCGTCTCTATGCCTTGCACTGAAAATTCATTATCTAACAACCAGACACATTAATTCCCTCACAACATTTTAGGGCTAGCAATATAATTATATCCTTCGAACATTAACATTTAACATGGAAATAACATTCTCAAAAATAAAGAATAACTAAATCACAAGGTGGGTATATTTTAAATTATATTCAATAACATCATTCTTGCACACACACAAAGATAGTGGGGGGAGAGAAAAACCACTGGAAATATTTTCAACAATTGTTCGAAGGGAGAAAATATTTTTAATAAATAATTCCTAAAAGAAAAAAATACTATTAAAATGGACAAACGGCACATATAACTTACAGAAATTGAAATACAAAGTCAACAAATATATAAGAACCTATTTAATGCATCAATAATCAAAGATATATTAAACAATATGACTTATTTTTAATTTTGAAACTGCAAAAAGCCAGCCACCACCAAACCCACCATGGAATGCTATTAAAATTTTGTATAAGACTTTGAGGGAATATATTGCTGATATATATTAATAACTTACTATTATCATATTAAATATCCATAACCATTACTTCTCCCTTCTCTTCCACTCTACTACCTCCTGGCCTCCCATACACCAATCTGCTTCTTCTCTTTCTTTCTGTCTTTGTAATTGCCTTTTGCTTTCTTTATGTATGATGTTCTTGATGTCATTCCAAACTTTATCGGGTCTTTTCTCATTCATGTCCAATACATCAAGTTGTTTTTTTAAAGTGCTCTCGAAATTCAGATGGATATACTCAAAGTCAAATTTTAGTTCTTCTGGACGTGTTAAAATTTTCACAACTTCAGTTTAACTTGCATATAAGCATTTGATGGTCTGTTCTACAATCTGCCCCTGACTTTCTTTTAGATGCTGATCTTGAGTGTTTCCATTATCAATTCTCACAAAGGTAGTGTGGTAGTTACATAATCTGGTGTCAACTTGAGACTGTTAAAAGTGAAGCGGTGGAGTGTAGCCTGTCAATCAGGTCTCATTTTGATTACCTCATTTGGAGACTCTATGGAGATAAATAGCTCACTGGAGGCCACACACTGCTCTCTGCTTCTTTGTCTTGCTGACAAGACACATGGAACTAAACTGATGGAGTCAGAGTGCTGAAGCTGAAGGAGCCACATGGAGACCCACGCTAGTGCTGAGATACTTCCACTGCAACTAGATCCGCAAGACTTTCCACCCACTGGCCTGTGATTTTCCTGCATTCAGCATCATTGCATGTGTTGTGTGAGTCTGAAGAGGAATTTATAGACTGGTATCAGACATATGGGCTAATATTGGATTTATGGACTTCATCTGGACTGGACTGAGGGATGTTTTCTTAATATAAAATTACTCTTTATATGAAGTTCTTTCTTATACATATATGAGTGTCTATGGATTTGTTTCTCCCCGGACTAACCCAGGTAGTCAATTTAATTTCTGTGCATTTCATCTGGAGAAGTATACATGTTGAGTCACTGTTTCGGTTGCTGAAAAAAGCTGTTTGTGATGAAAGAACCATTAATCTTGCAATATTCTATCGTGTATTCTCTAGTTTTGTTTCTGCCACATAAACCATATTTTTTCAACTACTGTCCCTTCCTTTTAATGCCAACTTTTGCATTCCAATTGCCAATAATTATGAATGTAACTTAATTGTGAGTTTGATCAATTTCATATTGAAAACATTGGTCAAATTATTCCATTTTTGCATCACTAGCTTACTTGTTTGGTGCATACATTTGAAAAATAGTCATATATTAACTTGCATTCACATAGGTATTATTCTATCAAAAAGAGTACTGTACTTCATGCTAAATCTTGAAATGTCTTTTTTGTCAATGAATGCAATTCCATTCCTCTTGTCATTCCAAGTACAGTAAACCATAAGACTGTCTGTTTCAAAATGACCAATATCTGTCCATTGTAGCTCATGAACACCTAAGATATAGATTTTTATGAATTCCATTTCATTTTTGATGACTACTAATTTTTCTAGATTCATATTTCAAACATTCCAACTTCTAATTATTTATAGGTGTTTTCAGATGTTTCTTTCTATTTTGAGTCATGCCCCATCATCAAATGAAGCTCCCAAAAGCTATACTCCATCCACTTTATTATGGTCAACTTAACTTTGAGAAGGCTTCTCTTCCTCAGACATGTTCTGAGTCCCTTTAGGCCTGAGGATTTCATCTGTGGCACATTCTCTGAAAATTGTTTGCTGTTATATATGAAGTTTTCAATATCTGAAAATGTTCGGCTGCTATTCATCAGGTTTTCAAAAGGTGAAATGGAATGATTCAGAGGAATTATTCATTTTCCTTCTTTACAATCTTTTTTTAGTCTGGAAGCTCTGTTGAAACTTGTTTTTAAAACAGAGAGAGAAATAAACATGTTAAGTCTGGGTGACTCTGCTGGTATGTGAAATATCAGTGACGTCGCTTCCAACATCGCAACAACACACAAGCCACTACAGTATGACAAACTGACAGACACATGGTGGAATAATTAATCAAGATCATATTATATTTTCATAACTTCTTTCTTCCCCCATTTCTCATTTTTCATCCCACCTCTTGTTGGCCCACCCATAATCTTCAAAGTCTGCCAGTTGGTGTGAAAAACACTTCTCTTTCTCTTTTCATTTGCAACAGTCGACTCATGCTGCATTCTTCTCTGGGAGATTGACTAATTTTGTCTTCCAAAATCATCCACAGTGTGTGACAGTGTCATTATTTTATGAGAGATGCATATTATTCTATTGTAACTTTGTGCCAGAGTTTATTGATCCACTCATCTTCTGGTTGTCTTCAGGAATTTCCATTACTTTTTTTTTTTTTAATTTGAAAATGGCTTTTAGTTTTTAAATTGTCTCAGATATATCTCCCCCAAAGCAAACTCATGTCTGTAGAGTAGCTGTACATAGTTATACAGAGGTTTCTGACCATCAGTAGCTCTTGTACTAACTGGAACTTTTTCCTCATGGAGCCTGTGAGATTATTAATATCTTGGACCAGGAGTTTTCTCATGCCTATGGAGGCTTCTAGAAGTTCCTGGGGGATGGCGACTCACTGATCTCCAATAGGACAGGGTAGAAGGGCTTCTGTAAGTTCCCAAGACTGTAACTCTTTACAGGAAGCCTTGTCTTTCTCTCGAGCAGCAGCTGGTGGTTTCAAAGTGCTGACCTTGTGGTTAACAGCCCAACGAGTAACCCACTGTGACACCAAGGTTCCTGTGGCCCAAAATAGACTACTGGTTTGTTAAAAGTTTAATGACTTAGCCATCTAAGAGAAAACACAAATGGAGGTTTCAAAAAAGTCCAAGGAAAGATTGAATGATAAGATCATGGAATTTCCATTACTTTTAATCCGGTCCCTTTAATTCTGGGAATTCAGAGAAGCAAGCTTTCAATAGAAGGCTCACTGTGGCACGAATGTGTAGTTGTGGAAAATATTTTGCTTCTTAAATGCACAACAGTAGGGAATACGTTCAGAAATAAATATAATGACATATCAATCCAATCTATTAATGGAAAGACGGAATTAAAATGAAGAAATTAATTAAAATAGCATAAAAGATACCAAAAGATTAGTTCCTATTGTATTATATATTTGTGTTTGTTTAGAGTTTTCCATGTACAACTTGGTGATGGAAAAAAGAATATATGTCATGTATAACTATCAGTTTATTTTAATTGAAAGTATCATGTAATATTTTCTTTGGATTTGCCATATTTTACAATTCATATATGATGATTTTATATATAAATGAATCACAAATAAAAATTAAGTATTTTTGTCATTAATATTTATTACAATTCTCATAAGCTAGCATGGATCTTGCTGGTTATTAAAAGGAAAACCTTCACTACCATCAAAACTATTCCTACTCCTATTGATCCTGTAGGAAAGAATAGAACTGCCCCCTGGGTTTGTAAATCTTTACCAGAGCAGAAAATTTCATATTGTCCCCAAGGAACAACTGGTGGTTTTGAACTGCTGACCATGTGATTAGGAGCCCAACTTTTACCCCACTATACCAAAAAGGATGAAAATTTATTAGGGAGATGTGTTCTTTTCAAATTAAAAAAAAAATTATTTTAGACAAAAGCACATCACCATTTCTGTGCCCATATGACAGTGTAGAACTGCCTCATTAGGCCTTTTTATTTTTTCCCAAGATTTTTATTGGCAAGTAATTTACATATCAGTCATTCAATCATATCAAGGAGAATTGTTCAAGTCCCCACATAAATTTTGAAGCATCCCCCCCACCATAGTTAAATCACCTCTAAGATGAGTTATGTATTCACAATTGGTTCTAGTGCTCCCTCCCCACATCCTGTCTTCATTATTTACTCCCGAAATCCCCTTACCTTCTCTATCATTTACCCCCTACCCCTATATTCCCTATAGTCCCTTGTATTGGTTATTCTTATTATGCATCCACTCCTCCTGTGCCTCACAGGTGGGAGACCCAACAGAAAACAATAAAAATGTCACACTAAGATGGTAAATATAAAAGCATAATAACATGCAGACAAAAATACAAATAACGCATATGAAGGAACAGACCACCAACAATATTAAAAAACCAGGGGAGAAATTGTTGTCATGGAAACAGTAAGATATACTTGCACCCAGAACAAATTCAGGTCATGTCTATAGGATGGTATCAAGGTATCAAGGTTGATCGGGCATAATCAAGATCATGGTCTCTGCCTGATAGTAAGACTGTTTGAGACTCTTGCCTGTGGTGGAGCAGATCTGCCAGTGGCTCAGTCTGACCAGATACTCTGCAGATGGCTTTTTGGGCTCCCACCGCCTCCCCCCCACAGTCCTCCACAAATTGGATATTCACAATTTTTGCTCTTATGCTTTATTCCTCACCATATTTGAGTTTTTAAATTGTTACCCTTGGATCTTACAAGCTGATGTGCTTCTTCTTTGTGGACTTAGGTGATTCCTTGCTTAGATGGATGCTTGTTTGAATACAAGCCTTTAAGACCTCAGACACTACCGCAATTGATAGCTGGCCGCCATCTGTTTTCGTCAGCACCCTTATCTTCAGTAATCATTTCATGAAGGTGAGTATTGAGGAGGGTCATGGTGTAAAAGCTGATTGTTCTTAAGTTGAAGCTAGGATTTAGTGTGAGCCCAAAACTCATTGGGTCTTTTTAGACTGTAAAAACAGACTATCAATTTATTCAAGTCTTTTGTTTAACAACAATGCATTTAACCATTGTGCTAATCAGGCTGTTTATATAAACATAATAAAATTAATACATAAAGCTTTCACTATAAAATAGTACAAATTATTTTCAGATAAATTTTAGAAAAAAATATTGGATTTATGAAAACAGAAATTAATTTTGACCTTTAGTCAAGGATACAAAATAGTACAACAAAAGGTATCGACACAGGTGAAAAGCTGGACTAAACATTTCCCAGAACTCTCTAATCACAGTTGTTATAAAATGAGTGATTTATCTTTCATCTAGAATAAGTAATGTGATGTACTAAGTAATGTTAATTGCATAAAATAAAGTAGCAAAGGCAATGACACCAGAAGTATTGCCTGAACTTGGTATTAAGGAATCAGTAGGATTTCACTAAGAATAGAACATGGAAAACTCTAAGCAAACATAAATATGTAATACAATGGGAACTAATATTTTGTATCTTTAATGCTATTTTAATTAATTTTATCATTTTAATTCTGTTCTTTCCATTAATAGATTGGGTTTATATGTCATTATATTGATTTCTGACCTTATCCCCTAGTGTTATTTAAGAAGCAAAATATTTTCAACAACTATATATTGACAATACAGTGAACATTCTGTTGAAAACTTGCTTCTCTGAATTCCCAGAATGAAAATGATTGGATGAAAAGAAATTCAGTTATGTGATATCTATTTTGTACAAGCTTTTTATGAACTGTGAGGTAAAAACAAAGTATATATGAACAATAAGCAAATATTGTCAGCCTCTGGCAATACTATGTTAAGAGATTTTGAATTCACACTCTGGAACAACCAGACATACATGCACTCCTAGACTGAACCCTCTTAGTGAAAGGGAGTCCTAGATGGTGGCCTCCCTGGCAGCTTAGAGCACCTTTTCCCCTCTGATACTGATCTCAGGTGCATGGATAAGCCCTAAGCTTGAAAGGCTACAGTAATTTCAGCCCATCAAAGCTCAAGTGCCATGCCAACTGAATTGAAAAACCCAGCGGGATGCCTCACATCCCATACCCCACAGCAATCAGTCAACAAGCTAATTAGATCGCTCCAGATCATCTTGAGCAATAGCCTGCCCTCTGAGAAGGCTCTAGCCACCCCTTCCCCATAGGTGGCCTAGGAAGGTACCAGGTACAGCTCCCCCTCACCTATCCCCTCTTGGAGACCATCATCATCTGAAAACAGTGATCCCTGCCCCCACCAACCTGGGCTACTCAAGCCCTTTTCCTGCAATACTGTCAGTTACAATTAGCCTCACTCTATAAGAACTATAGCCTGCTCCCTGGGAGCACCCAGCCTCCACCTCCTCCCTGGAGCCCATTTCAATAAAAGCTGCACAGCCCTGCTATCCTCTCCCCAGTCCTCAGCAAGCTCTGCTTCTGGAAAGGTGTGAGCCCCACCCCCTCCACACCCACTCAGCCCAGGATCACCCTGAGAGACTTATCTATATCCTATCATTCCATCCAACCTGTTCACCTCTCGGCCATTGCAGAGCATAAACATAATTCAGCCTCCCCAAGAACCTAACCAGGTAGAATCACTCAAATGGAAGCACTGATTAAAAGTGCTCAACTGATCTGTTTCCAGCTCCAGTCCTGATGGCACATAGATCCCCATCCTTCTCCAGAAAACACACCTTTCTCTGGAGAGAAACATCAGCAATAAAGCTCCTGAGAAAAGCTTAGAACCCAAATAACCAAACACTAACAAGCCTCCCTTTTCTTGTTCTATTAAATTATCATTTTTAAAAATGTAATTTCTTCCTTTTTATTTTTCTCCAATCCTTTTTCTTCTTCGTCTTCTCTTCTTAAAAACAAAAGCTATCTAGCTCAGAAACAACAAAGTCCACAGAGAAGAAGCACACGAGCCTGTGCGAACACGACGTGCTGAAGGGAACAGGCAGCAGACACCAAATAACAAAAACCATCACTGTGTGACCACCTTCCACGCATAAACGCTGAAGATGAATGTGTGCATAAGTAAGTGTGGTGAAGAAGGCTGATGGTGCCCGGCTATCGAGACCTATAGCGTCTGGGGACTTAAAGGCTTGAAAGTAAACAAGTGGCCATCTAGCCCAGAAGCAACAAAGCCCACATGGAAGCAGCACACCAACAAGTGTGATCATGAAGGGCCAAAGGGACCAGGCTTTAAACACCAAAGGCGGGGAGAAAAGTCATATCCTTGTCAATTAGGGTGGCGCGCGATGGAGACCCAATGCCCATCTCTAGACAACTGGACATACCTTGCAGAGGGGTAGTGGGGAGATGAGTCACTTAGGGTACAGTAAAGCAATAATGAAACTCACAACCTTCCTCTAGTTCTTAAACGCTTCCTGCCCCCAACTACCAGGACCCCAGTTTCGCCTTGCAGACCTGGTTAGACCAGATGATGCACTGCGGTACAGATGGGTATTGGAAGCGCAGGGAATCGAGGACGGAAGAACCTCTCAGGACCGGGGGTGACGGTGGCGATACCAGGAGGGAAAGGGGAGGTCGTAAGGGGGAATGGATCACAGGGAGCCACATATGGCCTCCTCTCTTGGGGACGGGCAGCAGCGGGGTGGGTGAAGGGAGGCGCCGGACAGTGTAATATAAGATACAATAATAATTTATAAATTATTAAGGGTGCATGGGGGAAAGAGGAGGAGGAAGGGAAGGGGGGGGGGGGGAAATGAGCGGATCCCGGGAACCCAAGAGGCAAGAGAATTTTGGGAATGATGAGAGCAACAAATGTATAGATGTGCTTTACACAATTGATCTATGTATTGTGATGAATTGTATGAGCCCCAATAAATTGATTAATAAAATAATAATAATTAAAAAAAGCTGATACTCCTCTAACAATTCTTTTTCAATCAGTATTACTCTTTCTTTCATTATTGCAAAATTCATTTTTTTCTCTTCTTAAACCACCAGTTAGCATTACCTGATCACTTTTTTCTTCTTTGTCTAATATTTTCCATTTTATTATTTGATCTCTCTCCTAGTCCTTACTCCACTGCTCTTCCCCAGATACTTGATCTGATGTGCCTAGTATTCCTCCACTTCCCCACACAACAGAGTTAATTACCCTCACACAACCCTACCTCCCTTCCACCTCTAACAATGGCACCAGGATGTGAACAAAGAACAGACAATATCGGTGCGCGCGCGCGCACACACACACACACGTCAAGCGAAAAAGATATGAATAAGCGAACAACATCCAAATCTAACATAAGAACATGAAAGTTAACAGGTTATGGAATTACTGGAAAATAATTCAGGAGAATAATGATGGTACATGTCCAACAGATGGAGAAAGAGTCTAAGAGAAAAAGGGAAAGAATAGAAAATTGAGAAACCTCACGACAAGCCTCCCAAGACAAATTCCAAGCAGAAACACAGAACTCTAGCACTATTGTTAGGGACCTGTGATAGGGAAAGGGGCTGTCCCTCCCATGTCTGTACAGAGCCCCTAGTGGAGGTTGGAAGGGAATCAGGTCAGCATTAGCCACTCATGAGGACCCCTACCTGAGACATGTTCCAATTTGAGCATCAGCCAGGTGGGCGATACACCTGGCCGGCCCAAACTGCGACCAGGTGAGCTTAATTTAGGCAATGGAGTCAACCAATACCTTTGATCATGCCTCCCCAGACAGAGGTTTGAAATACCCTAGCGGGGGAAGGCCATTCTCCTTTTACCCTGCTCCCAGTCTATGGCAGGTTGAAGGGACTCTCACTTCTCTCTTTTACTCTGCCCAGTGCCCCCTGGTCTGTGCTGCTCTCGCTGGCGTCAGTTCTGCATGTGTGGGTGTGCTGTTACATGAGGTTGCTTGTATCCAGTTGTGAGACCCAGAGCAGCTTCCACGTGGTTTGGCATGCTTCCGTGAAATAGCGTGTACTCTTTGAGACTGTAAAACCTGAAACTTCTCCCATCTTTCCCAAAAACTCACTTGGATTACAAACCAGACTTTGGTGTGAATTCTTTCTCATGCAAAGCCAAGAACTGAGATATTACCCACTCGAGAAACCTCACACTATAATAACAGAATTACATAACACTACAAAAGAACAGAGAAACAGTATTGAAGATATGGAAACATATCTTCAATGAATGCAACAACAAATAATGCAAAGTAGACTGAAGAAAGCCTAAGAACAATGTGGGACACATTCAAGAGGAAAATCCTATTATTTATACGGATTAACATAAGAGAAGAAACAAACAAAACAAAAAATCCACATAGGGAATAGTCCAAGAACTCCTGGAAGAAAAAGTTCCTTATTACATAAAGGATGAAAAGATACTGATCCAGGCAACTGAGAGAATACAAATCAGAAAAGACCCCACTGGAAAACTCTGACATATTGTACTCAAGCTATTTAATACTCAATACAAGGGTAAAGTTGTAAGCGCAGCAAGAGGAAAAGAACAGTTACATACAGAAGGACAGCAATTAGAATAAACTCGGATTTTTCTACAAAAACCATGTAGGCGAGAAGACAATGGAGTAATTTATATAAAGTTTTGAATGGGGAAAAAAAACAAACTACCCTGTCAATGAAGAATCCTGTATTCAGCAAATTATCACTCAAATATAAGGATAAATAAAAGTATTCCAAGACAAGAAGAAATTAAAGGATTTTTAGAAACAAAATCAAAACTACAAAAAGTACTATATGATTACTATGACCAAAAAGTCAGCAACAGCAACACATAAACCAGAAACGAACATAAAAAACAATGCCCCACAAAAACCAACACATAAATCAATATCCCAAACAAACAGAAGTACAAAAACACAAAGAAACTAACCACATCACCCTACTATATACTACATTACACACACACAGGAATTCTCACTCTAATATGTTACCCTATTGTGGTATTATGTCCTCTTGAGGTGAATAAGATCCAAAATGGCACACATACTTTATATTCAGTAAATGAGTCTTCTTTTCTGACATCCTGAGGTAGATGCTGAGCAAAAGCTTACTCTTCAGAACGTTAATGTATCCTTAACAAGCTTGAGAAAATCAGAGGAAAAAATACATCTCAAGGAGA
Organism: Echinops telfairi; assembly: GCF_000313985.2. Lineage (NCBI taxonomy): Eukaryota > Metazoa > Chordata > Mammalia > Afrosoricida > Tenrecidae > Echinops > Echinops telfairi. Next base: position 8,552,042 of record NW_022107407.1, read on the forward strand.
GTTAGTAGCAAAATATTTGTTTCCTTCATTGATTAGTTGGTTTGTCATACTTTCTAAAAAAATGTTGCACTGTGTAAACTTTTTTTCCTTATTTATTTATTTAAATCGTTTTATTAGGGGCTCATACGAGTCTTACCACAATCCATACATACATCAATTGTGTAAAGCACATTTATACATTCATTGCCCTCGTCATTCTCAAAACATTTGCTCTCCACTTTAGCCCCGGCATCAGGTCCTCATTTTTCCTCTCCCTCTCCACTCCCCCTTCCCTCATGAGCCCTTGATAATTTATAAATTATTATTTTGTCATACCTTGCCCTATCCGACATCTCCCTTCACCCACTTTTCTGTTATCCGTCCCCCAGGGAGGGGGTCACATATAGATCCTTGTAATTGGTTCCCTCTTTCCAATCCAATCTCCCTCTACCCTCCCAGTATCGCCACTCATACCACTGGTCTTGAAGGGATCACCCACCCTGGATTCCCTGTGTTTCCAGTTCCTATCTGTACCAGTGCATATCCTCTGGTCTAGCCAGACTTGCAAGGTAGAATTCGGATCATGATGGGGGGGCGGGGGGGGGGGAGGGAGAATTTAGAAACTAGAGGAAAGTTGTATTTTTCATCGTTGCTACATCGCACCCTGTCTGGCCCATCTCTTCCCCAGACCCCTCTTCAAGGGGATCTCCAGTGGCCTACAAATGGGCTTTGGGTCTCCACTCTTCACTCCCCCCATCATTCACTATGGTAAGATTTTTTGTTCTGATGATGCCTTATACCTGATCCCTTCGACACCTCGTGGTCTCACAGGCTTGTGTGCTTCTTCCACGTGGTCTTTGTTGCTTCTGAGCTAGATGGCCGCTTGTTTACCTTCAAGCTTTTAAGACCCCAGATGCTATATCTTTTGATAGCCGAGCACCATCAGCTTTCTTCACCACATTTGCTTATTCACCCGCTTTGTCTTCAGCGGTTGTGTAGGGAAGGTGACCATCATAGAATGCCAATTTAATAGAAGAAAGTTTTCTTGTGTTGAGGGAGTACTTGAGTGGAGGCCCAATGTCCTTCTGCTACCTTAATACTAAACCTATAAATATAGGCACATAGATCGATTTCCCCATCGTCACTCAATGCCTACACCAGACAATGGGCTGTGTCCTTCAGAAACAAAGACAGAGTAATCCCTGTAAGGTTCGTGTGGATAAATCCAAACCAAACCCAGAGTCAAGTCCAATTAATATCAAGCATATAAAGGCTTCTTGCAGGATAAATACTTCAAGATGCAGATGACTTCATCTTCCTCTGAAGGAGCAAATAATGAATTTGAACTGTCAAACTTAGTTATTTACACTTCAACACATACTTCAACACATGGGTTTGTAGTAGTAACAACTGGGATCCTTATGTGAAAAAATTTTTGCATTAAAATATGATTATCACTAGAAGAGTAGGATATATATAAAATTCTGGAAACTCAGAAAAGGAAAAAACTATTAATTTGTATAGATTCAAGTAAAACTTTAAAAGAAACATGCTGAAGTTGAGAGTTTACAGATACACAGGAGGTTTCTAGAGCAAAGTTAGAAGAGAATTCAAAGGAGAAACTCCACTGTCCAAAGTCATGTGAGTCTGAAGATGTATGCTGAATAGTGTTTAGGCACTATAAGCAATTTGATTCTACAAGGGGGTACCCCCCAAAAACCAGAAGTGTGCTTGGTGGGGCGGAGCTTTCTTAGGGTGAGTTTTTCCCACTAAGAGAGGATCGATCACGTCTCTTTGAGTTAGTGCACCCAGTGGAGTTACCTGGGAAGGTTCTTTCTGGTCACAGGGAATTTTTTCATAAAAGCTGTTTCACTCAAGCCTTGTTTGTGTGTGTGTGAGAGATGACCAATTTAAGAGAACAGAGTGCAACTGCAAAATTTTGTTTCCTGCTCAGGAAAAATGCTACAGAAACTGTTGTGATGTGGAACACAGCTTAGAAGGACAGCACTATGGGGAAATCTCAAGTGTATGAGTGGTTTTCTCATTTCAAAACATGTGAAATGTTGATTGATGACAAGCGTCATTCTGGACATCCTTCAACTTCATGAATGGATGAAAATGTCCACTTGTAGTGAATGTGGAGTTCATTCCACCAGGTCAGACCTTTAATCAAGCTTCTATTTAGAGGTTCTGTAATGGTTGCATAACAGTGTGAAACAAAAAAGTTCAGATTTGTGGGCAGATGGGGGACTGGTTTTGCAGCCATCTCAGTGTACCAGTTTTGGGCAAAAAACAGCATGCCTTTCTTGCCCCACACACCTTACTCACCTGATCTCACTCTCAGAATCTTCCTTTTGATTCCATAAATGAAGAGGGACATGAAAGGACAGCGATTTGACAACATAGACAAGGTGAAGAAAAAAAGGGAGGTGCTGTCAACTATCCAAGCAAATGAGTTTGAAAAATGTTTCCAAGAATGGAATCAGATTTGACAAATGTATTAAAAGCAATGGAGAGTACTTTGAAGGTGATATGGTTGTTTTGTAAAAGAAATTTAAATATATAGCTTTGAAAAAATATATTCTGTTTTATTTTAGGAGGGGGGGTACTCCCTCATATATAAAGTTGAGCAGCAAGACAGAATGCTGGAAGGTTTCACTGAAAAAAATAAGGCAGCAACTGCTAAAATTTCTTTGCTGGATTTCCCAGTGAGAGTTTTGAGTGTTGATTGTATAGGACCAACTTCCAGGCCAATAGATCAACAGATGTAACAAGCCATCAATGGATAGACAGTGTTTTGTTCAGCCATAGGGAATTTTGCATTGGGCAGGACCATATAATTTAAGAAATAGTGCATCCATGGTATTATTTATTGATTTCTGACAGTTCTTCAAAGATGTATCAAACCTTAATCCCTATACTTATAAATGGAAATAGTCTTTCTTAACATGGGGTTACGGTGGCATGTGATGTGCACTAGACTAATATAAGGAATGGTGAAATGCTGGGCCACTAACTGAAAGGTTGATTGAATTCACCCAGCCAGGGAAGACACCTTGGAAGAAAGACCTAACAATCTACTTATGAAAAGTCACTGCCATTTAAAGACTTATGAAAAGCTGTCCTACTTGAAACAAATGAGGTCATCGTTAATCAAAATGTAATCAAATAAACATAATGTACTTGTAACAGTAGAAAAATTATGGAGGAGAGACAGTCTTGTGAAGAAGGTGTCAAGATTACAGCAATAGGTTTAAAATTCAAGGAATTGTAAACATTGCCAAGAAGCTTAATGCTAGAACTTCCATAGAGAGCATTCATGACGCTCTTCATGCAGACTGATCGCTTCCAAAACTGAGGCAATCGATTTCCACTAGAAAGCCCACTTCTTGATAACAGTAATAGCAGTTCTACAAAATAAATTCAAAAGGTAATGATATTAAAGTGCCTGCAGTTGGACTGGTAGGTTTTCTTTCCAAACCCATATATATTACATACTCTACAGTACCCTTACACTTTTTTTTTTATTATTGCTAGGTACCTTTAGTTGCTCTGATCATAGTGACCCGATGTAAAACAGAGTGAAGCATTGTCTGGTATTTTGCCCACCTCACTATGTCAATTTATCTCACTTAGGATCTTCATTCCTTTTACTGACCCTTCATCAAATCAAAAATCCTCACAACTGGATCAATAGGTGACATCATGGTAAGCACAGAAAATATTGAAATTGTCAGAAATTTCATGTTACTTGTATCTATCATCAATTATTCTGGACATGGCAGTCAGGCTATGAAGCAACATATTGCATTGAGTAAATCAGCTTTACTTTACCTCTATAAAGGATTGAACAGACGAATTTTACGAACTACCTATGTTCCTTAGCAGTGAGGACAGGGAGACTTTCTCTCTAGTATTTTGGACATATTACCAGGAAAGACCAACTCCTGGAAAAGGCACTATGCTTGGTAAAATAGTGGGGCAGTGCAAAAAGAAAGAACCTCAACAAGATGACTTGACACCACAGCTGCAATCAAGGGCTGAAACATCACTGGGCAGTGTTTCCTTCTGTTGTATGTAGGGTCAATATTAGCCAGAAGTGACTCTACGGTACATAAGAAGACAGGCTTTCAGGAGTGTTGATTGTGGTTCCAATTATGAGTGTTGATTGTGGTTCCAAGTTAAAAAAATAGATACATAATAGCTTTCATGTTTTCTCCATTTATCATGATATTGTTCTTGATTCAGTAGCAAGATTTTTGTTTTCTTTATATTGAGGTGTAAACCATACTGAAGGCTGCAGTTTTTAACTTTCGTTACCATGTTCTTTTTGGTGGACTGCCTCTTGGTCTATTTACAGCTTTTTTTAAGAGCAAAATTAAGTGTAATAAAATTCTCATTCTTTCCAATATTATTCATTGCTTGTTATGATCTGTACAGTCATATGCTTTTCATGGTAAATAAAACACAACAGACATCTTTCTAGCATTCTCTGATTTCATCCAAGATTCATCTGATGTCAGAAATGATGTCCCTCATTCCAAAGCCTCTTCTGACTCCAACTTGAATTTCTAGCAGCTCCTTGTCTATTTATTGCTGCAATGGTCTTTGAATTGCTTTCAGCAAAATATTACTTATATGTGATATTAATGATATTTATTGATCATGTTCACATTCTCTCGGGCCTCTTTTATTTGAAATGAATACGGATAATGGATCTCTTCAAGGTGGTTGTTCAGACTACTGTCTTCTAAACTTTTTGGCATTTGCTAGCAAGTACATCCATTGCTGAGTCAGTTTGCTAAAAGATTTCGAGTGGTAAACTGTCAGTTTCTGACGTCTTGTTTTTCATTAATGAAGCTTGCACTTCTTCCTCCACTACAATTGTTTCTTGATCATATGCTACCTGATGAAATGGTTGAATATTAACCAATTATTTTTTTTGTAACATGACTCAGTATACTCTTTCTATTTTCTTTTGATGGCTTTTGCATAGTTCAATATCTTGCCCATAGAATCCTTCAATGTTTCTTTTTATTGTTGCTGTTTGAGAACAACTTTTTTGTCAGTAAAGATTCCAAGCCAGTTTAAGTAAAAATGTCCTCTTCATGAAGGAACTGTATTAAAGGGTGACGGCATTAGGAAGGATGAGAACCACTGAACTAGAGGAAAGTTTTGTTTCCTTGGTGCTATACTGCATGCTGACTGACTCATCTCTTCCTTGTGACACTTCTGTGAGGAAATGTCCAATTGTCTACATATGGCTTTTGGGTCTCCACTCTGCCCTCCCCCTCATTCACATCAATAATTTTTTTGTTCTGGTACCTGCTTGATACCTGATTCCATGGACGCCTCATGATCACACAGGCAAGTCTGCTTCTTCCATGTGGGTTTTGTAGCTTCTCAGATAGATGGCTGCTTGTTTATCTTCAAGGCTTTAAGACCCCCCAACTCCTTATCTTTTGATAAACTGGAACCATCAGCTTTGTTCACCACATTTGCTTATGCACCCATTTTGTCTTCAATGATTTTGTCAGTAAAGTGAGAATCACAGAATTCCGGGTTACTAGAACTAAGTTTTCTTCCATTGAGAGAGTACTTGAATTGAGGCCCAATGTCTGTCTACTACCTTAATACTTAATATATGAATATTTGTACATAGATATATTCTCTATCATTATATATAAATATATTTATATATGTATATGTCTATATTTAGACCTCTATAAATGCCCTTTGTCTCCTAGTTTTTTCTTTCTATTTCCTTTTACTTTCCTATTGTCCCACTAGCATATTCAGTCTTCATTTGGGTTTCAGCAATTCCTCTCAGATACATAGAACTTGATCAAGCCCCACCAGGTATTCCACCCACTCCTTGGCATTGATTTTAGGTCCCTTGTTTTTCCCTTATCCCTGGGTTTGTTGGCACCACCACCCCCCGCCTTCATTTCCCCCACCTCCGTCTCCAGTGACCCCCAGAACCATCGGTCCCATTATTTACTCCTCCATATTGTTTATCCCACCTATCTCATCTAGATAGACATGCAAAAACAATCAGGTCATAGGCAATGAGGCCTGTGTGTGTGCATGGCCGTCTCCTGAGGATTCTGGGAACTCTGGTCTTATTCCTTGGAGGCGGGAGACATTCTCTCTCTCAGCTCACTCCCTGTGAGATATGCCTGTGAAGAAAACACATGGAGAGAAACTGATGGAGCCAGACCTCTGGAGCCAGAGAAGCTATGTGGAGACCCCTGACAACACTGAAATACTTACAATACCACTGGATCCACAAGACTTTCCACCCACTGACCTGTGATCTTCCTGCATTTGGTGTCATTGCATGTGTTACACGAGTCTGAAGAAGAATTTATAGACAGGATCAGACATATGGGCTAATATTGGACTTATGGACTTGATCTGGACTGGGCTGGGATGTTTTCTCAATATTCAACTGCTCTTGTATAAAAAGCTCTTTTTTGTACACATGAGTGTCTGTGGATTTCTTTCTCTAGTCTACTCAGGCTCACACAGCACAGATGTCTGACTGTGGTTTATTTCTTACCTCTTCTGGGTATATGTAGGGGGATTGCTGGGTCATATAGTAGCTTGATTTCCATCTGTTTTAGAAATCACCAAATCAATTTCAATAACAGCTATACATAGCTATAGGTCCACCAACAGTGAACAAGAGTTCCTATCTCACCACAGTTCCTCCAACACTTGTTATTTTCTGATTTTTTGAATTGGGCTATCTTTGAGGGTTTTAAGTGGCATCTCATGGTTGTTTTAATTTGCATTTCTCTTATGGCTAATGATTGGGAACATTTTCTCATATGTTTATTGGCCATTTGGATTTCTGCCTTTGCAAAACTTCTATTCAGGTCCTTTACCCACCTCATCAGTGGGCAATTAGATTTTTTTTCAGTTTGTAAGCTAGCAGAGTACGGTAGATTTTTAGTAACTAGGCCTTTGTCTGGTAAGTCATTGCTAAAAATATTTTCCTAATCTGTGGTCTCTCTTATTACTCTCTTGGCAAATTCTTAGGATGTACACAGGTGTTGTATCTCCAGTACATCCCACGTGTCAATTTGTGCCTCCTCTGTATTTGTGTCCATCCCTATTTCCGATAGTCTATGTTTCCCTGCACCAAAGTTCTCAGGTCTGTCTCAATTACCTCATTGATGGCTCTAATATTTTTGGGTTTCACCTCAAGGTCTGTGATCCTCCTTGAGTTTATTCTTGTGCATGGAGTGAGGTAAGGGTCTTGCTTCATTTTTCTGCAGGTAGATATCCATTTTTTCCAGCACCACTTATTGAAGGGAACATCTGCTTCCCATTTGATATTTTTTTGGTCCTTATGCTGATGATTTTATTTCTGGGTTTTCAGTTCTTTTCAATTGATCTGAGTATTTGTCATTATACCAATACCACACTGTTTGACCACTATGGCTGTATAATAGGTGCTAAAGTAAGGGAAAGAAAGCCCTCCAACTTTGTCATTCTTCTTGAGGAGTTCTATGCTAATTCAGGGCATCTTCCCTCTCCATACAAAGTTGGTAATCAGTTTTTTCCAATTCTTTGAAGATAGTTGATGATATCTGTATTGTGATAGCATTAAACATACATAGTGCCTTGGGCAGAACTGACATCTTTCCAATAATGAGTCCTCTGATTCACGAGCATGGGATATTCTTCCATTTGTTGAGGTCACACTTGTTTCTTGAAATAGTGTTCTTTAGTTTTTCTCACACAAATCTGTTGGTTTTTTTATTCATTTATGTCCCTAGATTTTTAATTTGTGTTTGGCTATTGTGAAGGGTACTACTTTTTTGATCCACTCTTCTGTGATCTTGTCTGATGTGTATAGCAATCTGATAGACTTCTGTTTGTTGAACTTTTATCCTGCCACTCTGCTATATTCTTCTATCACTTCCAACACTTGCCTTGTGGAGTTTTGGGGATTTTCCTTATGTAAAATAGTATCATTTGCAAATAGTGATAGTTTTGCCTCTTCCTTCCCCAGACAAATACCTTTGATGTCTTTTCTTTGCCTTATGTTGTTAGCTAAGACTTCCAGTACGATGTTAAATAAGAGTGGGGACAAGGCGTATCCTTGTCTGATCCCCTTTTTCAGTGGGATTGTTTTTGTCTTTTCTACATTGACTACCATGTTGGCTATTGGTTTTTCATATCTAGCTTGTATTATATTGAGGAATTTCCCTTCCATTCCTGTCTTCTTCATTATTTTAGTAGGAATTGGTGTTGGATGTTGTTGAATGATTTTTCTGCATCTATTGATATTATCAATTGGTTCTTATACTTTTTCATGCCAATGTGGTGAATAATACTTAGCGTCTTTTGTATGTTGAACCATCCCTGCATCTCTGGTATGAATCCCACTTGCTCATGGTGAATTATTTGTTTTCTATACTTTTGAATTCTATTGGCCAGTGTTTTGTTAAGGATTTTTGCATCAATATTCATTAAGGATATTGGTCTGTAGTTCTCAGTTCTTATGGTATCCTTGCCCAATTTAGGTATCAGAGTTATACCAGCTTCATAGTATAATTCTGTAATTTTCTGTCTTTTTCTATGGTCTCAAAGAATTTGTGTGGGATTGGCATCAGTTCTTCCCTGAATGCTTGGTAGAATTCTCTGTGAAGCCATCTGACCCAGGTGACTTTTTTCTTGATAATCTCTTGATAACCTAGTCTATTACATCTATTGCTGAGTCTGTTGAGATTCTAGATGCCCATCTGGGATAGTCTAGGGAGGAATTGTTTTTCCAGGTATTTGTCCATGTCCTCCAAGTTTTATTTGCATTAATTTTTTCCATAGTTTTATCTCTCATATATCTCAGACCTAATTTTTATTATTTATTTTATTTTAAGTAGGATTGTCCTGCTGACTGTTATCTAATTTCTATAAGTTTTGTGCTAGCATATCTATCTTGTTATTCTTCATTTTTTATGTGTGCTTTTCTTGCTAACAAATTTCCTCTGATAACTGTCTGCTGTGTCCCATAGATTTTGATACATCGCATTCTCATTCTCATTAGTTTCTAGAAACTTCCTAATTTCATTCTGATCTGGGCCAATACCTACTCCTTTTGCAATAAAGAGTTGTTCATCTGCCATTTTTTCCCCTTGTTTTCTTAATTGTTTGTTTGTTGAATTTCAGCCTTATGGCCTAATGGTTGAAGAGGAAATTCGTATGATCTGTATGTGCTTGAATTTACAGATTCAACTTCTGTCCCAGCATGTGGTCTATCTTTGAGTATGTGCCATATGGGCTTCAGAAGACTGTGAAATTCTTTTCATTTGGGTGGAGAACTCCAAATATATCAATCAGGTCAAGTTGTCTAATTGTAATCTTTACATCTGTAACCTCCTTGCTTTCCCTGTGATGTGTCTTCTCAGAGAGTGGTGTCTTAAAGTCACCTACCTGTAATTGTTGAACCTGTGATTTTTTTTATCTTTTGGAGCATTTGATGAATTTTTCAGGTTTCTCGTTGGGTGCATATATATTATGCTCACTGATTCTTGGTCTACAGTTCCCTTGAGCATTATATAATGACCCTCCTTATCTCTTTTTTGGGGGTTGCACTTTGAGATCAATTTTGACAAAGATTAGGATCTCAATCCCTGCTTTTTAAAATCCTTTGATCCTTTGTTTGGTATATTTCTCTCCAGACTTTGATTCTCAGCCTGTTTTTGTCTGTAATCTTGAGATGTGTTTCCTGTAGGCAGCAGATCAACAGCTTGTTTTCTGAAAACAGTCTGCTAGTCTGCCTTTTAATGCCTGAGTTCAGTCCATAGATATTAAGGGTTTTTAGCTTCATCTATGGACCCTGTGATGTCATCTTGTACCTTTTGTGTTGGGTGTTTTCCTCCCTCCCTTTCTTATCAGTGCATTGTACATGTGTGTGTGTGCATGGCTCATTCTTGCCTTATTTCCACCGTTGAGACAATGATATCTTGGGGCTGTTTTCCCTTTGTATACCACTGGGGGGAGTTGCTCGGTGTGGCAGTCTATTATTTGTGCTCAGTGAGTGTTGTTCTTCTGCCCATACTAGGTCAGCAAGGATCTTTTGTAGGATTATGTTTCTTGTAATGTATTCTTTGAGTTTTCCCTTTTCCAGAAAGACTCTTACTTCTCCATCTATATTGCTAGATAATTTGGTTGCATAGAGTATTCTTGGGTTTGCATTATTTTCCTTTAATTTTTGGAATACGTTACTTCACTCTCTGCTCTTCTTCATAGTGTCTGCTGATAGGTCTGAACATATTCTTATTTGGGTGCCTTTGTAGATGACTGTTTTTTTTCCCTCTCTGCTCTTACGATTTTTTTTCCTTTTCATCAAATTTGGGTAGTTTAACTACTATGTGCCTCTGCAACTTCTTCCTAGGATGTAATTTAGCTGGTTTTCTCTATGCTTCCTGAATGGTTACCTAGTTCTCATTCATTAAGCTGGGAAAACTTTCTTCCAGGAATTCCCTTGCGAATTTTGCAGTTGAATTCTTGGTTGTGTCTTGTTCTGATAGCATGTTGTTTCTCTTCATGGCATCAGACATTGTTCTTGGGTTTTCTTCGGCTTCTTTGATTAACTAGTGTAACTGTCTTTCGCATTTGTTTAAGTCTGCCTGGTTGTCCTTGTGGTCACTGGTATGGTTCTCCACTTCTTCTAGTCTGTTAATGATGCCTATTAACTTGTTATTTGCTTTTGTTACCTCATCCCTTATCTCTTGAATTTCCTTTGGCTGCTAGTCCCTTAACTCTTGTATTTCCCTTGGTACGTGGTCATTATCTCCTCTATTGTTTCATCGATTTTCTGTATTGCTTCCCTCAGATCCTGTATGATTCCAAGCAGCATTCTGAAGATTTATTTCTGTGGTAGATCAATGTCTACTTCGTACTTCTTCTATTCACGTCATTAGGTTAAGGACATTTCCGACATCGCCTATCATTTCTCCTGGGTTTTTTTCCCCTTGAGTTTGTTGTGGCTGGTTGCTGTTTACATGAAGCTTCTTGTCTTAGAATGGAAGGATGCCATAGTTGATTCTATGCACAGCAGAACCAAACACTACATGGTCCTGTACTATCCTCACAATTTTTCCCAAGAACCTTGATACATATTTATAATCTGTCTTTTTAAAATACCCAAACAATGAAATTCACTTCCATTGAGTCAATGCTGACTTATAGTGACCCAGTAGGACAGGGTTGAACTACCCATGTGTTTTCCAACTGTAACTCTAGTGGAGTAGAAGGCCCTGCCTTTCTCCTGTGGCATAACTGGTGGCTAGAAACTGCTGGCCTTGCAGTTAGCAGCCAATGCATAAACACTATGCCACCAGGGCTTAATCTGTCTTTACTTAATAATTATTAAATAATTGGATGGAGAGACCAATAAAGGGATGCATGTATGACAGGAAGAGGAAAAATGTGTTCCTTATAAATTCCATAGGAATAAAACTTTTCCAAATATGTATTTTAATTTAGATTACATGATTTTAAGACAAATGGCACAGTGGTTAAGACCACTGCCTGCTATACAAAAGATTAGCAGTTCAAACAAACCAGCTATTTCACGGGAGAAATTGTGGTAGTCACATCCCTAACCACTTACAACTTTGGAAGTACTGTGGAGAGTTCTAATCTCATCTATTGGACCACTCTGAGTCAAAGTTGACTCACAGATAGAAAATTTGGTATTGGGTGGGGTATATAATTTTTCTCAATTAAAGAATAAAGTTATCTATGTTAGGCTGGGTAGCCTAGGGAAACAAATTCATTGACACTAATATATGTGCAAGAGAGGATTTTATATCAAGAAGTAATTATGCAGTAATTATGCAAACCAGCCCAGTTCAGATTAAGTCCATTATTATTAGCCCATAAGTCAAATATTAGCCCATGAATTCTGTTTCAGACTCATGCAACACATGTGATGCTGCTGAATTCAGGAAGATCACAGGCCAGTGGCTGGAAAGTCCTGTGGATCCAATGGCAATAGATGCATGTCCTGGGCTCTGGCTACCCTTAGCATGGCTCCATGTTGCTTGTCAACAGGAATGTGAAGCAGAGAGTGTGTGTGGCCCACCTCTTCTGATGTCAGAATCAAGGGAGAAAGAAGTTTCCAGAATCCTAATGAGAAGGCCACACCTACAAGGAGGGATCATCAAGATGTGACCTGATTGACAGGCTAGACTCCACCCCTTCATTTTATCAAGTTGACAGGAAATTGTGTAACTACTACATTATCCCACAGAAAAGGGGTGATGTATCTTAACAGGTCTTTAACAAAAGGTTTACGAGTATATTACCAGAATATTTTTTTTTCCTAGAGAATATTGGCAGAATTTACAAGAAAATTTTAACACAAACTATGATATCATTTAATGCAGAAAAATAAAAGTAGCACTTTATAAATCAACGCAGTCTCAAAGAGAAGGATCATCAATATAATGAAGTGATTATAATTCTGGAATCTGATAAACTTGTTTACATTTCTATTTCCCATCTCTCTGGGTATATTGCAGAATTATCATGTTGATCCTGTATTTAGCACCAACTATGTGCCTGACTATATTCTAAGTGTTTACTACAATATCTTAATCTTACAATAGTCTTTTGAGATAGGTGTTGCTATCTCATATTGCTATTTCATATTGCACATATGAAAAATATAATATTTGGAAAGGAAAATTGAATTGTGTCACATAATGTAGTCAGTAAGCAGGAAAGCTTGATTTTGCAACTCTTCACTCTGAAATCAAGTCACTGAACTCTGCTCCTTTTTGACCTAATAAAGTCAACTCTAGTGAAACTGATCTCTAGCATCTGAGGCAATTGTGAATTATAAAACCACTCACCGATATCCAGTGGCTCTTTTTTCCTTCTGTTATCCTTTGAAATTAGGTAGATCAAAGGCATTTTTTTTTAATGCTACAACTTCAGGTAGATCTACAGTTTTTCATCTCGGAAAACACTTTACAGAGGACTCACATACCCAGACAGTGTGATCAGATGTTCACACAAGAATTAAAGTGGTTTCAACTTTTCTGTGGGAAAGACAGAAATCTCTGGCTTTCTCATACTTACAATTACAACTATATTCAATTTACTTCATATTTGCTCAGTATCATTTCCCATAAACAATGAAATGTGCTAATGTGACAATGATTCAGGAGTAGCACCTATCAGAACCCTGTGGTAGGACATATTTGAAAGGGACCAACAATGATGACCACATATTATAAAATTATAATAATGATCTGACATTCATACAAATATTTCTGTGTCATTCTATTTGATGAAAGTATAAAACTAATTTACTGTCATGTCTGAATTATGGTAACTGCTGTGAAAATTATTTCCCTCTACTCAATTTTGACTCACTCTACTTAATTCATGATACTGTGTGTGTGTGAAGATATTATAAAATGTAAAAATCACCATGTAAAGTCTATGTTTAAAAGTTGTAGATAAATTAATGTTAAATAGATTTAAATTTCTCAGCAAGGCCCAAAGACCTGTTAAGACCTCCTTTTCTTCATGGTTATTTTACCATTCACTACATACTTGTATTTTAGAATTCAAGAATACTGAATGGTACTTCTGCATATGTCTCTGTCTCAGTCATGTTCCTCTGTCACCAGAAATCTTTGCCCTCATGGTCTGGGCATGGTCAACTGATACCGCCACAGTTTACTAGTACAAACAATTAAGACCTATAAGATGGACAAAGATAGATGCCAGGTAGACAAATAAGAAGAAAACAAAGGGTTAGACTTGTTCCATTCTATACAATTATAAGGATGACGAGCATTATGAATATGCCTTGATGTATGTGCTAGAATATAATAAAAATTAGATAATATTTCCCCTAAAATGGTATTAAAATACTCCTATAAAAACCTGAGATATGAATCAAACTATAAATTCTGATAACATAAACAAAAATAGTAACTTAATTTTGGTCAGGAGCTCACAGAAAAACAACCAAACCCACTTCCATTCAGTCTATTCTAAATCATACCAAGCCAACAAAGGATTTCCAAGTCTATAATTATTTAGGGGACAGATAGACAAGGTTCTCCCAAAGAGGAACTGGTGGTTTTGAAATGCCAACCTTGTGGTTAGTAGTCTAGCACTTACTGGCCAGTGCCCTCAGGGCTGGTGTTTATGAGTGAGAACAGTATAAGTAAAGTACAACATGTGTGGATGGAAGTGCAATTATTAATTTGATCTTAACTTTGATTATTAGAATAATAAGGATTTGGGGTATAATGTAAGAATTTAGGGAAATGATCTCACAACAACATAAAAGAAGGTTATCACCGTGTGCTGTTAAGTCAATTCTAACTCACAGTGGAGACAAAGTAGCCCATAGGATTGCCTGGGTTATAATCTCTAAGGAAGCAGCGGTAAATCATGTTCTTTCATGGAGCTTCTGGTGCATTCAATCTATTTATTTTCCTCTTTGCAGCTGAGCACATAGCCATTGAACCAGCTTGGCCACATGCTATGTTAGACAGGGTTCTCTAGAGAAACAAAACCAGAACGTTAATGATTATATATATATATATATATTTAGATAGATAGATAGATAGTTAGATAGGTAGGTAGGTAGATAGATAGATAGATAGATAAAATAAGAAACAAATAGTTAATCTATAAAGCAGTACAAATGGCTTAGTGCAACTCACTTCTGTGAGACAGCTGTGAGACATGGCAGTCTTTCAAGTCTTGAGACCCGCTGGGTAGTCCTCTGTAGAGCAATTCAGGCTATCTGGCCACAGGCAGCCAACAGCAATTCAGGTCACCAGCAGTGAGCCAGATGACAGGGTCCGACAGTCCCTAGCTCAAGAGATGTATAGTCCAATAGTGTGGTGAAGCAGGTGGGTTTAAATTACTGATATTTCAGTAGCAGTCCAGTAACTAACCCACAGCCCCACCAGGACTCTTTACATAAAATAGTAGATAAAATTTTGTAAACAGTATGCAAAAATGGCAAAGAAGTATTAAATTAGTTTCACATATGCATAAAATGGGATGTATAAAAAATAAACTGTAAACAACCAAGAAAAAGTGATTGAGGATGTGATATAATTACACAGAGCATGGGAACTGAAGATTTAACATAATTTGCCTAAAGCTTGGAAGTTTGAAATAACTCAGCAGTAGCACAGAAGAAAAAAGGCCTAGTTGTATGGTTCCATTAAGTTAAAAAAAATGGACCTTTGAGTCCATTCTAATTCACAGTAAATCAGTACAGGACTTCTAATACTGCAAAGCTCATTCAGCTTCTCCCCAGATCAGCTGGTGGGTTTGAATGGGCAACCTAGAGGTTAACAGCCCAACATCTAACCCACAGCACAATTCAGGGTCCTCATTAAATTTTCAGCCAAGAATACCTATAGAATAATTCTAATCTGCATCACAGAAAATGATAATTCATAAAATAATCTGTAACACTTGACTCCAAGGCAATTAACAACACCATTTAAGAATTAACATTTTATGGTATATATTAAAAGGCTTTAGTGAAGTAGTCTGTGATATTTAGGTTTATTGTGCCAACTAGACTTCCATAAGAACATGTGGGTGGAGTTTAATCAGGTTGCAGCTTGATTGGAGGGCTACCGAGATAGATGACTTTCTGAGGCTGGCCTCGTCTCATTCTCCATGGTGATCCCACCAGTACACTGCTGCCTGATCTACTCCATCGCCTCAATCTTATGCTGCGTTCTGTGCTACCTGTTGGCCAAGACAACCCATGGATCGTGTACTAGTGTGTGCATCTCTAGAGCTTGGGGTTCCCTCAGGAACTGGTTCTCCACACTGCTGGTGGATACTGTTGCCTCCATTGGGACCTGCTTTGCTACACTCCCTTGCTACTGGCCTCTTCTACACCTCAACTTCTCATTTTCCTGCTGTTGCCACACCACCCTGCTCATCTTCCCCGAGGACAGATTCAACTGTATGCTTCCTTGACCTTGGACCAGCAGCTGGCATGAGTTGAAGGACCTTCACTATATTAACTGTTCCAGGAGAGTGAGTTGACCTGAACCCTCTGTAGTGCTGGGTGGACTAATTAGCTCTTGTATTCCTTCTTGTTATATAAACCTATCATAAGTGTCCTGGTTTGGTTTCTCTAGAGAACCCTGCCTAACACAAGGCCATATACTCCGACACTGTAATCATATGTACAAACAGAATTGAAGTGATTTTGTTAAAATAATGTATTTACATCTTTATTTTATAATATATACTCTATACATTTTTAAAAAATCTTAAAGTATTTTTTACATTGTAAAATAAGTGTCAACCATATTAATGTGTGATTGCAGCATATACAAACTGGAACACTGGTTAAAGACAAATGCAACTTTAAAAAAATATAACTTACTAGTGATAAAACAAAAGAAGGTACTGGAACACAGAATAGCAAGAAGGCTAATTCCAGAATGAGGTTTAATCCTGGGAGCATTTACTAATCTCTGTTGATTTAAGGATTATGTTTATGTTTACATTTATATTCATAGTATTGTTGTCAGGTGTTGTGCAGTCTGTGCTGATTCATGGCCCCCAACCCTATATATAACTGGACAAAATTCTACCCGGTTCTGCCCCAGTCACAAAATTGTTCTATGTTTGAGCACATTATTGCAGCCACTGTGTCAATATATCTTTTGCTGATTCTACCAGGCAAGATATCCTTTTCCATGCATTGGTCTTTCCAAATAACACGTTCAAATTATGAGATATGAAGTCTCTCCATCCTTGTCTTTAAGGAGCATCTTAGCTGTACTTTTTCTGAAACAGATGTTTGTTCTTTTTGAAGTCCATGTAACTTTCAATATCCTTTGCCAGCACTATAAATTGAATTCATAAATTGTTCTTCATTCTTCCTTATTCACTGTCCAACTTTCACTGGAAAATAACATGGCTTGGGTCAGCCACATCTTAGTCCTTGAAGTAACACCTCTGATTTTCAGCACTTTAATCAGGTCTTGTGCAGCAGATTTACCCAATGCAGTGTGTCTTCATTTCTTGACTGATGCTTCTATGAACATTGATTGTGGATGCAAGCCACACAAAATACTTGACTGGTTGGTGGGGCCAGTTTTTGAGCACTACACTAATACCATTTTTAAAAAAAACAAAATTCAAATGAACATCTCTTCAAATCTTTGAAACTGTGCAAGAAGTTTGCAGGATTGCTGTGTCACATTAAACAAAAAACTGACAAGAAAGATAGTGACAATATACATATTTGTTTGCTTATAAAGATATGGCCATTACTATCTTGCATTAATCTTTCTTCTTGGAATAGTTGGTTACAAGTTGGATTGCTAACCTCTGGGTCAGCAGTTTTTTTCTTGCAGTGTAAGAGAAAACTGAGGATTCCTTTCTTGTAAAGATTTGCAGTCTCAGAAGCCCACAGAAACAGTTCTATCCTGTCTTATAGGGTTGTGATGAATAGGAATGACTTGATGGCAGTACATTTAAACATTTTACATGCTAATTTCATATAGACATTCCTGTATTATAATACATACAATTTAATTTTCTTTTATTTCTCTACAACGATACACATATTATTAGTGGTGTGTATTTCTCCATTTCTTCACAAATCTGTATTTGGTACAGAAAACATTAAGATAGAAGCAGGCAGGTTATTCAAACAGGAGAAAGCAATTCTCTATACTCGATCACATCTCAGTGTATTAACCATGTAGATCATACCCAAATCTTAATTAATATTTTCTTCTCTAAGAATACAGTGAACCCTCGTTTATTGTGGTTAATTGGTTCTAGACCCTACCGTGATAAATGAAATTCCGCGAAGTAGGATTCCTTATATCCAAAAGTTTTACCTTTTCCTGGATGGTGAGCATCTTCCTCTGGCGCTTATTTTTATTGTCAAAAGGCTTAGAAGAAGCAGCTCGTTTAGGAGCCA
>NW_022107407.1:8570576-8594402 GCF_000313985.2 Echinops telfairi
AAAATCCATACATACATCAATTGTGTAAAGCACATTTGTACATTCATTGCCCTCATCATTCTCAAAACATTTGTTCTCCACCTAAGCCCCTGGCATCAGCTCCTCATTTTTCCCTTCCCTCCCCACTCCGCCCCCTCCTTCATGAACCCTTGATAATTTATAAATTATTATTTTGTCATATCTTGCACTGTCTGACATCTCCATTCATTCACCTTTCTGTTTTCTGTCCCCCAGGGAGGAGGTTCTATGTAGAGCCATGCAATCTGTTCCCCCTTTCCAACCCACCCTCCTTCCACCCTCCCAGTATCGCAGCTCACACCATCTGCCCTGGATTAAAGGAAGTAGTTTTAAGCAGAGCTTTCAGAATAAGAAAGACTACAAAGAAAGAATAGGTTGTCTTTTTTGGAGGAATTAGCCATTGAAAACCTAAGGAGAGAAGGAAAACATTGTTGGATAATGAAGGCTAATGAATAGAAACAAAAACTTGCCAGAAAGAGTGCCCGATGATCAGCACCTCAGGTCAGGAGACATTCAAAATATGATTGAAGAACTGCTGCCTTCTCTAAATAGAGCCAGTCACAACATGAATGGAGTAAAACTGCTGGAAGTAAAATCTTCACGACCTTCATATACTGATAGGTCATGAACCAAAATAAGAAGAAACAACTGTAAAAATTGATAATAGTTAGGATTCAAAATATACAACATATGAATCTAGGATAATTGGAAGTCCTGACAAATGAAATGGAACACATAAAGATTGAAATGCTAGGTGTTATTGAGCTGAAATGAACTGGCATTGGCCATTTTGAATCAGAAAAACAAATGATTTACTATGCTGGGAATGAAACAATCAAGAGGAATTGGGTTGCGTTTATCATCAAAAAGAACATTTCATTATGTATCTTGAAATATAATGCTGTGTGTGATAGGATTATAACTCTTTGCATAAAAGGAAATCCAATCGATTCAAATATTTTTCAAATTTATGCACCAACCACCAAAGATACTGATTGAGGAATTCTGCAAATTTCTTGTTTGAAATTGATCAAATATGCAACCAAGATGCATTCATAAGTATTGATGATTGGAATCTAAAAGTTGGAAGCAAAGGAGAAGAAAAAGTTGGAACATATGATTTTAGTGATAGAACAAAGCTGAAGATTGCATGAGAGAATGTTGCAAGATCAGCAACTTGTTTATGGCAAATATATTTTTTTCAACAACACAAACAGCTAGTAAAATACTTGGGCTTTTCCAGATAAAATACACAGATATCTAATTAATTATACTTGTGAGAAGAGATAATGGAGAAGCAAGAGCTCAAATTAGAGGAGGGCTATAAATGAACAGAGCATCAATTGTTCACATGTAAGTTGAGTCTGAAGCTAAACATATTAAAAAAAAAAAAAATCCATGAAAGCCAAAATGTGGCCTTGAGTCTATCCTGTCTGACTTTCAAGAACATCTCAAGAATAGAGTGGATGAATTCAATGCTAATGACTGAAGACCTTAGGAGCCGTGGTATGATATCAAGAACATCATTCATAAAAAAAGCAAAAGGTTGTCAAAAAGACAGGAAAGAAAAGAAAAATATCAATGTAGATGTCAGAAGAAACTCTAAAACTTGCCCTAGATAATAAAGTAGCTATGGAAACTGGAAGAAATGATGAGGTAAATGAGTTGAGCAGAACATTTCAAAGCAGAGCTTGATAAGACAAAGTAAAACTTAGTGAAATGTGCAAAGACCTAAAGTTAGAAAATAAAAAAAGAAATGCATACTCAGCATATCTTAAACTAAAAGAACACAGGAAAAAAAAGTCAAGCCTCAAATTGAAATATTCTATGGGAAAAAATATTGAATGATTCAGAAAACACAAAAATATATGGAAGGATACACAGAGGAGCTGTATCAAAATGAACAAGTAGACATTCCACCATGACAAGGAGGTAGCATATGAACAAGAACCAGTGGTGCTGAAAGACGAAGTTCAAACTGCACAGAAAGCAATAGCAGAAATGAAGGTGCAAGAAATTGATGGAATAACAATTGAAATATTTCAACAAATTGATGAAACATTGGAAGCACTTACTCATCTATGCCAGGAAATTTTGAAGTCAACAACTTGACCAACTGACAAAGAAAAGTGACCCAATAGAATCCATAAATATTAGAACAATATAATTAATAGCACATGAAAGCAAACTTTTGCTGAAGATTATACAACAATGGTTGCAGGAGCAATTGATAGTGAGCTATCAGAAGTGCTGAATTCACTAAAGGAAGTAGAATACGGAATGTCATTGCTGACCTCATATGGACCTTGACCGAAAGTAGAGAACAGCTGAAAGATGTTTAATTGTTTCATAGACTATTCAAAGGCATTCCACTGTGTGGATCATAACAAACTATGGATAGCCTTGAATGGGAATTCCAGAACACTTCATCGTGCACATGGAGAATTTGTGCACGGAACAGGAGGAATTTTTGTAGACAGAACAGGGCGTAGTGGTGTGTGGTTTGAAATCAGCAAAGGTGTGTGTCAGGGTTGCATCCTCTCAGCACACTCATTCAATCTACATACTGAACAAATAATTCAAGAAGTTGGATTATATGAATAAGAATGTGGTATCAAATTTGGAGGAGGGCTAATTAACAACATGGAATATGCAAATGAAACAACCTTGCTGTGTTATACTAGCTTGACTAGAGAAACAAATCCAATGACACCCATTTAGGTACAATAAAAAGCATGTGTCATTAAGTAATTGTATATGAAGAAAGCATTCCAGCCCAGTCCAACTCAAGTCCATAAGTCTGATACTAGTCCATAAGTTCCTCTTCAGACTCATGAAACTACATATAACGATGCAGATTGAAGGAAGTTCTCAGGCCAGTGTGTGCAGAGTCCAGTGGATCCAAGGTTGGTGGAAACATGGCAACACTCAGAGTGGCTAGCAAGCAAGAAGATGAAGGAGAGAGAAAGAACAGTTCTCAATGACTCATATTCATACAATCAAGGAGTCATAGGCTGTGACTTGATTGAAAGATTTGACTCCATTTTTACATTTTCATATATCTTCAAGTTAACATAAAATTATCTAGCAAACACACTTGCTTACTGAAAATGAGGAAAACTTGAGGTACTTGGTAATGAACATTGAGTATTATAGCCTTCAGTATGAATTACCACTCAAGGTAAAGAAGACCAAAATCCTCACAACTGGACCCACAGGTAACATAATGATAAACAGAGTAAAGATGGAAATAGTCAAGAATTTCATGTTGCTTGGGTAGGCAATCAATGTTTATAGAGGCAGCAGTCAAAAGATCAAACAAAGCATTCCATGGGGTGAATCTGCTGCACAAAACGTTTTAATTGGTGAGAAGCAAAGATGTTACTTTAAAGACTAAGGTACACCTGACCAAAGACATAGTATTTTCAGTTGCTTCTTATGCACTTGAAAGCTGGCCAGCCAATGAAGAAGACCAAAGAAGAATGGATGAGTTTGAATTATTTTGCAGGCTAAGAATATTGAAAGTGACATGAACTGCCAAAATAACAAAGTAACCGATCTGTTTTGGAAGTAATACAGGCAGAATGCTCCTTCGACGCAGGGATGATGAGCCTTTGCCCCATGTGCTTTGGACATGTTGTTAGGAGAGACCAGTGCCTGGAGAAGTTAAGTAAAAGGGCAGTGAAAAAGAGGAAGGTCCTCAAGGAGATTCATTGACATAGTGGCTGCAACAATAGGCTCCAACAGAACAGTTGTGAGGATGGCACAGCACAGGGTGGTGTTTCCTTCTGTTTTAAATTGGATCTATATATGTATATGTTTATATATGAACAACCTATTACTTACTGTCAGAGGAAACCAGCCTCTAACAACTGAAGGCTCAGTAAGCGCAATTGTATAGTTATAAAATATACAGATCTTTGTAAAGTCATACAGGATAGAAAAGATAGGAGAGACAGTAAAATGAAGGAGTCAGACACATTTTATGGTAGCATGCCCACCTCAGTCCCTCTTGATGGTCTACACAGAGGTGGGAGAAGAGAGGAGGGCATTTTACTATCTTGGGATATTTATACGTAGCCATATGAAAATCCAATAGCCAGTGTTACAATCAATGGAGAAAAGATGAAAACATTCCCACTGAAAAAAGGAGACCAAATAAGGATACCCCTTTCCCCACTTTTATTCGCAATGGTCCTGGAAATCCTAGCTAATAATATAAGGCAACGGAAGGATATCAAAGGTATACATCTGAGGAAGGAAGACCTGAAAACCATCGTTATTTGCAGATGATATTTGTGAAAGGCTCCACAATAGGAGTGCTGGAAGCAATAAGGGAATATGGTAGAGTGGCACGATATAAGATCAACAAGCAGAGGTCAATTGGATTTCTAAGTACAATGCATGGGATTAAAGTAAATTAGATCAAGAAGGTAGTACCCTTCACAATAGCCAAGTATCTAGGGATATACCTAACCAAAAACCAGAAATTCTACATGAGGAAAACTAGAAAAGATTATTACAAGAAACAAAAAGGGACACTGACAAATGAAAAAAATAACCCAGGATCGTGGATCAGTTGACTCAATATTGGAAAGATGTCAACCCTACCTAAGGCACTACATAGGTTCAATACAATCCCGATCCAAATACCAGGATCACTTTTCAATGAAATGAAAAACTGAATACTAACTTCATATGGAAATGGAAGAAACCCAGAACTGGCAAAGAACTTCTCGAGGAAGAATTAAGTGGGTTGGCTTGCATTACCTGACTTTAAACATAGTATACAGCCACCGTTGTCAAAACAGCATGGTATTGGTATAATGATAGATACTCAGACCATGGATAGAACAGAAATTACATAAATAAAAACAGCAGAATACAGTAAACTGATATTTGATAAGCCCCCAGATCCCCCCTCAAGAAAAACACAACAAACCTCAAATGGGAAGCAGATGCTCTTTTTAACAAATGGTGCTTGAAAAACTGGATATCAACCTGCAAAAAAATGAACCAAGAACTTTGCCTCACCCCATACACAAAGACAAATTCAAGGTGTATCATAGAACTCGGGGTAAAACCCCAAACTATCAGGATCATCAATGAAAAAAGTGTGACAAACAAGAACCTTAGCACAGGGAATACATGGACTAATGGCAATAATGAAGGATACACACCCAGAGGAAGAGAGACTAGATGGCTGGGACATACTAAAGATAAAAATCATGTGCATCAAAACATGTCATCAAGAGAGTGATGAGAGTGTACACAAACTAGGAAAATATATTTAATAATGACTTATCAGATAAAGGTCTTATTACTAGACTCTACAGAACCCTGCAACCTTACAATATAAGAAAGAAAAAAAAGAATAGCCTACTAAGGAGGTGGGCAAAAGACTTGAAGAGACGATTCACAAAAGAGAAAACCCAAATGACCAATAAACATATCGGAAAATGTTTCTGATCATGAGCCACTAGGGAATGTTAATCAAAACAACCATGAGATACCACTGAACACCCACAAGGATAGCCCAATTAAAAAAAACAAAACAAAACAGAAAGTAACAAATGTTGGCAGGGTTTGGTAACATAGGAACTCTGATTCACTGCTGGTGATCTTGTAGATACACATAGCCACTGTGGAAAGAGATTTTATGATAGCTAAAACAGATGGAAATCAAGTTACTTTAAGACCCAGCAATTCCCAGAAGAAATAAGAAAGGCCACAACAAGACATCTATGCTCAAATATTCATTGCTGTGCAGTTCACAATCACAAAACAACAAAACCCATATAGAAGATACATACCAGCCTGTTTGATCATGAGGTGTCAATGGGAATAGGTATCAGAAATTCCAAAAACAAGAAATCAAATTGACATGGCGTGTAGACAAAGTGGAGATCCAAAATTCACCAATAAGACCATCGGATAGTCCCTCTCAGAATGGCCACAAGGAAAGGATGATATCCCTAAGGCGCAATGTAGCATTGATGAGACACTCTACTATCCTCTAGTTCTTTAATATTTCCTCCCTGTGCTATTATACTCTTAGTTTTACCTCATTAATTTTGTGAGATCTGTGCATATTCATTTGTATAATTAAGATAGTTCAATGCACAAATTCAAGATTGATAAACTCTTCCAAAAGAGTAATGGGAGTAAACATTTCCTGAGGGTATGGGAAGAGACAGGGAGCAAGGGGGGTAAGGGCGATTCTATAGCAATGATAGCTGTTAAGGGAGAATCTGTGGGGATGCTATTTAAAGCAGGATAATGTACTTGGACTTTATCTTTTACTAAACCAAAATGATAGCTCTCCTACCATGGAATACAAACTTTGCAGATTCCCTCTGTTATAAGTTAGGGAATATAGTACCCATCATATTTTGCTCAGTGTTAGCTTCCCACACGTTTGTTGTTATGAATAAATCCTAGGACTACCAATACAAGTAAGAGTATAAACACTAAATATAAAGGATACACACACACACAAATACACAATTTACGTAAAAAAGGAAGCTTCGTTTTCTAGGAATTTTCATAAGCTCCCTTCCATATAGGCATAAAGCCTATAGCAAATAAGAAAAAAAACACATTAATTTTAGACTTCCTGTCTCCTAGATTAATGCCCGAGGGAATGGAATTTTGATGATTAATTCCTTACATTTTCTGCAAGGATATTTAGCTTTATCCAGAACCCTTTGGTAATTATTGGCTTCATTGAGGGTTAGAAGTTCAGAGATCTGTGCTCCTCATAAATACATCATAATATGATTGAAATTCATAGAAGTAATCAGAGTAAGAAGCTCAATATATATCTTCTAGTGTTCAGATAAATTTTTTGATAAGGCTGAAATTTTATATTTCTAACACCCAAAGCCAATTGACTATCTATTTCTTAATAAAAGAAAATGAATCAGAGTGTAATTACAGAGTCAATGCTATCCACCCTATTAGTGGTTGTTAGGAACGAGAACCTAGGACTGGTTAGTAAGTGTACACACACTAAAGAAGCTCATAAGCACATCAAGAGTTTGAAAATGGAACACACGATTCCTTTTCTAAATATTTTCTACACACTCCAGTTATCTGACCTTGAAACAAATTTAGAGAGTTCTCAAGTTTACTGAAATATACTAGATGATAGCATGTAAGGAGCATTGGTGGTGCACTGGTTAACAGTTGGTGAGATGAACCCATCCAGAGGTGTAGTGAGATTGAAGATGTGATGCTTTGATTTTATGAAGATTACAGCCTAGGAAGCTTTTGGGGCAATGATACTTTGTTATTTGAAGTTTCTATGTGTCAGATTTTCTTGATGTCAAGCAACTACAATAGCAAGACTAAAATTATGAATAATATGTGAACAGTTGGAAAATATGGACTTGGTGATAGAAGCAAAATTGGAGATAGAATTTTGCAAAACCAACAACTTGATCATATAAAATACCAAAAAAGGTGATTAATCACATGGAATTCTCCAGATCGAATATACAGAAATCAAATTTATTAAATCAATGAGAAGAGACACTGGAGAAACTCAGTATCAGCAGTTGAACCAGGCCAGAGGTTAACTGTGAAACAGACCATCAATTTCTCATATGTAATATCAGGATAAAGATGAAGAAAATTAAAACAAGTAAAGGGGAGCCAAAAATACAGCCTTATGTCTATCCCACCTGAATTTTGAGAACATCTCAAGAACAGTTTTGATGCATTTCACGCTAATGGCAGGAGCCTTGACCAACTGTGGGAGGACATCAAGAAAATCTATCATAAAGAGAGAAAAAGTTATTACAAAGACAGGAAAGAAAGAAAATAGCATAGTGGATGTCAATAGAGACTCTGAAACTCTTAATTGTAGAGTAACTGAGGCAAATGGAAGAAATGGTTAAGTTAAAGAATTGAATCGAAAATTTAAAAGGGCAGCTAGAGAAGACAAAGCCAAATATTTTCATGAAAACTGCAAAGGCCTCGAATTAGAAAATTAAAAGGGAAGAACATACTCAGCATATCTTAAACTGAAAGAACTCAAGAAAAAATTCAAGCCTTGTGTTGCAATGTTTAAAAATTACTTGGCAACAGGGCTAAAGGAAGAAGTTCAAGATGCAGTGAAACCATAAGCCAAAAATAAGGCTCTGGGTATTGATGGAACACCAATTGAAATGTCTCAACAAGCTGTAGAAGCACAGGAAGCACTTGATTGTTTATGCCAGAAAATTTAGAAGACAGCTACTTGGCAAACTGACAGGAAAAAATCCATATGTGTACCCATTCCAAAGAAAGGTGCCTTGCCAGAATGCTCAAATTATAGGACCGTATCATTTGATATCACAGACAACTAAAATTTTGCTGAAGATCATCCAATAATGGCTGCAGCAGTACATTGACAGGTAGATTGGCATAGGTTCAGGATGGCTTCAGAAAAAGACATGGAACAAGGGGTATCATTGCCGATATCAGATGCATCTTGACTTAAAGCAGAAAATGCCAGAAAGATGTTTACTATGTTGTATTGAATATGCCAAAATTTTTGACTATGTTGATCATCACAAACTATGGATAACTTTGAGAAGAATGGAAACTACAGAACACTTCATTGTGTTCCCAAGGAACTTTTACATGGACTAAGAGGCAGTAGTAAGAATAAAACAAGGGAATAGTGCATGGTTTCAATTGGGAAGTTATGCAGCATGGCGTATCCTTTCATTGTAGTTATTCACTCTATATGCTGAGCAAATCATCAGAGAAGCTGGATTTTATGAATAAGAACATGGCATCAGTATTGAAGGAAGGCTTACTAACAACCTGAAATATGAACATATACTAAGGAAGAAAGAAAGGAGGGCTTGAAGTACCTGCTAATGGAGATAAAGGATTGAAGTCCTCATCGTGGATTACAATGCAATATAAATAAGACCAAAGTCCTCACAATGGAACCAAAAGGCAACATCATGATAAATGGAGAAAAGATTGAAGTTATCAAGGATTTTGTAATTGATCTGTAATCAATGCTCAGGGAAACAGCAGTCAAGAGATAAAAAGACAAGTTGTACTAGGTAAATCTGCTTCACAAGACCTTTTTAGAGTGTTTAAAGGTCAGGATGTTACTTTGAGGATTAAGGTGCACCTATTGAAAAAAAGAGAAAACTTAAACTTTTGTCATCGAGGTGATGCTGAACTGGGTAGAACTGTCCCCATGAATTTCCAAGACTGTAAATTTGGAATTTAATAAGGAACAGAAGTAACAAGTCAGACACAATTTTGCCTTCTTTGCCAATTCTGACACCAGCCAAACCTTCCACAGCACTCGTTGATTCTCAGTGGAGTTCAATTATCCATTGCAAGGAACTAAAGCCACTAACAGACCACATTTCCAAGTTATTTGTATAATTATAAAAGTTAATGAGTTACAATTCAGGAGCATAGATACTTAGGACACAATGTTACCAGTGAGGATAGCCTCTTTTTAATCACACCCACAGCATACATCTATCTGATATCTGGCCTCTCGGGCACATGGCCCCTTGATTTCTGCCCTGCAAGGAAAATTTTACAAAACACTTACATGCTGCTGACAAGTGCCCTAACAATACCCCTCTATGCCTAAGCCTCAGTGTGAAAGGGTTAAGCTTTATCTTCATGGGTCTGCAGACATAGCTCCCCCAAATTCATGTCTCACTTGGCTCCACAAGTGAGCCTCCTGTTCACAGGCACTCAGCTTTACTGTGTGCTCAGATGTTCTGTAGTGTGCTCTTGCTCTTAGTTCTGCTGCTGCCACTACTCCTCTGTTCTCTAGCATCACCACTTTATAGCTTCTGATCAAGGAAGTTCCATTCCTACACAGGAACACCCCTCACCTAGCTTTTCTGTGTGGATCATGGCTAGATTTCCACCTTGCTAATTCTGAGATGGCTTATGCTATTCATAGATCCATGAGAAAATTGACAAATTCCCAGGTTCAAATTCCAAAATTTTACAATCACTTTGAACCCTTATTAACAATCACACACAACTAAATCATATAATCCTACCAGCATCTTTGCCAACCTTCTTTTACCCTTATTATAATATTATTGTTATTATTATTATCATCCTTTTTTGCCATATCATACACCATCCAATGTATCTGTTCACCTAAAAATCTGTTATTCATTCCCTTCAAGTGGGTTATATGGTCATCAATGATATCAATTCTGCCCCACCCCCACCCCATCTTTTCCTGTACCCTCAGGGAACTGTTACTCCATTACTATTTCTGAAGGGTGTATCGATCTTAAATTTCATGCATAAAACGACCTTAATTACACAAATGAACATAAGCAGGTCTCACAAGATTCATGAGGTGAACCTAAGACCATAATACTAAGGGGAGGAAATATTTAAGAACTAGAGGATAGTTATGTATTTCAGTGCTGTATCTCTCCCTGGATTTATCATCCCTTCCCTATGGTCCTTCAGTGAAGGAATGCCAAATTATCTTACAGATGGGTCTTAGATCTCCACTTTGTCCATGCTCTTTCATGTCAATCTGATTGCTTGTTTTTGAATTTCTGATACCTATTATGGCTGATACCTCATGATCACACAGACTTGAGTGTTTCTTACATGTGGACTTCATTGCTTTCCAGCTAGATGGCCATTTGTGTAACCTCAAGCCTTTAAGAACACAGATGCTATATATTTTAATAGCCAGATATTATCAGCTCTCTTCACCACATTTGATTACGCATCCATTTTGTCTTCAGCGATCGTGTTGGGAGGGTATCATATAACACCACATTATTTGAACAAACTGTTCTTGTACTAAGGTAAGATTTAAGTAGAGGCCCAAAGTTCAGCTGCTTCCTCATAGTGTGTGTGTGTGTGTGTGTGTGTGTGTGTGTGTATATATACAAAATATATATATACAAATACACCTACATTTATATATTTACACATATGCCTATCTATATTTATATTTATACATATACATATACATTATACATATACATATCTATATTTATACATACATGTATATATGCTTTTTATTTTCTTATTCTTTCTTCTTTTTCTTTCCTCCTGCTCCACTATCATGTTTATCCATTGGTCACCACTCAGTAATTTCTCTTGGATACATTTCAATTGATCAAATATGGCCAATAATGCTACACCCTCCTCACTGTCAATTTTAGACCCCGTGATATGCCATTGTCTCTGTCATTATTTGCTCATCACTCCTACCTTCCTCCTCTCTCGTGCCCTATCGCCCTCCCTGCCCTGAAACCATTGCTTTCTCCTTTGGATTGCTTATCCAGCCTATTTTATATAGACAGACACCCTGAGGGGAAAGAGAGAGAGAGAGAAAAAGACCGTACATATTGTTCCAAGTGCAACTGTTGTCCAGACCGAGAAAAGATGAGTATACCTCTGATAAATACTGTGCAGGGCCTGTTGTAATACATTGCTCAAATCCCCTTATCTTTCAGGGTTCCATAACCCAGGACCCACTTACCTAAAGCACTTAAATCCTTTATCCCTCAACATTGAGTCCCAGGGGCGTGCCTTCTACAAGACCCCATTGCTCTTCCTGAAGTCAAGGATGAATGAATGCTCTAGTTCCCCACCCCACAACCCGTTACACCTTTAGACCATCAGTGTGGCCCGCTTATGAATATCCCCCAACCAGTTCAGATGACCACTGAGTCAGTAGTCTATATCGAGATTCCTCGGGGACTTCTGTATATTTGCTCCCATTGCTGTTCTGTTGCACTTTCCTCTTGGTTTGCCCCCATGTGGGTGGGTCAGACCGGCCACATTCCCAGAACTATATATTCAGTGCTGCCCTCTGCAGCACTGTCATCCAGGAGACATCATGCCTCCAGCTGAAGCCGACCCTGCAGTCCTCTCTGTGAAGAGCTGCTCCTAGCAGGCACATCGCCTTCCAGACATGGCACACTGGAATGAGGTCTAGTCTCTCTCCCTTTCCTGTGGAGACATAAACAATACCGCCCCCCTGGGGTGGATTAGTGTCCTGTGTGTTTTTCTTTATTTCTTCCTTTTTTCCCCCTTAATTTGGTGACATATGCATCTTGGTGTTTAGCCTGGCACTTGCCAGAGTATCTGGTCCTCAGCCTGGAAACTGGGCATTTTGTAGATTTTCTACTATGCCTGTTCTGTTATTTGTTCTTACCTCAGTGGAATCATTTTGTACTTGACCTTTTGTGCTTGGCTAACTTCACTCAGCATAATATCCTCCAACTTTTTCCGTGAGATGAGGTGTTCATTGCTTCATCACCAGTTTTTAGAGATGTGTAGTACTCCATTATGTATACCAGAATTTTAAAATGAATTTGTCTATTGATGAAAATAAGACCTTTGGTTGATATGTCATCACTAAATAACTTTTCCAAGTCTGTGGGCTCTCATTACTCTCTCCATGAAATATATCAATGCACACAAGATTTTTATCTTTAATATGTCCCAACGTCTATTTGCTCTTCATCTGAGTATGTATCCTTCATTACTGCTGATGAAGTCCATGCATTCCTTGAGCTAAGGTTCTTAGCTTTGTCCCAATTTTTTCAATGATGATTCTGATAGTTTGGGGTTTTACCTTGAGGCTTGTGATCCACCTTGAATTTGTCCTTATGTACCAGGTGAGATAGTGGTCTTAGTTCATTCTTCTGCAGGTTGATCCCCAGTTTTTTCAGCACTATTTGTTAAGAAGTGCATCTGCTTCTATTTGAGATTTTGGGGTCCCTTATCAAAGATCAGATGTCTGTGTTCTGCTGTTTATATTTCTGGAATTTCTCTTCTTATCCATTGGTTTGAGTATCTATCATTATACTAGTACCATGTTGTTTTGAAAACTATGCCTATAAAATAAGTTTTAAAGTCAGGTAATGCAAGCCCACCCACTTTAGTTTTCTTCTTGAGGAGTTCATTGCCAATTCTGAGTTTCTTGCCGTTCCATAATAAGTTGATAGTCTGTTTTTCTATTTCTTTCAAAAATTATTGTGGTATTAGTATAGTGATTTCACTGAACCTATATAGTGCCTAAGGTAAGACTGACATCTTTACAATATTACATCTACTGATCCACCAGTATTTTTCCATATATGAAGGTCACTTATAGTTTCTTATAATAATGTTTGTAGTTTTCCTCATACAGATCTTTTGCTTTTTTTTGTTAGCTATAACTTTAGATATTTCAATTTATGCTTAGTATTTTGAGGGTACTACCTTCTTAATCTCTTTTTCTGTAAACCCATCAGTTGTATATAGTGATCCAATTGACTTTTGCTTTTAGATCCTCTGTGTTAGTCTAGATACATTAGAGAAACAAATCCACAGAAACTCATGTATAAGAGAGAGCTTTATAAAAAGGGTAAATG
This sequence comes from Echinops telfairi, assembly GCF_000313985.2. NCBI lineage: Eukaryota > Metazoa > Chordata > Mammalia > Afrosoricida > Tenrecidae > Echinops > Echinops telfairi. The sequence continues at coordinate 8,583,977 of NW_022107407.1, forward strand.
CACATCAATAAAACATCCCAACCCAGTGATGGCCAAACCCACAAGTCCAACATTAACTCATATGTGCGACACCAATCCACAAAGTCCTCCTCCATCTCACAAAAGACAAGCAACGATGCCAGGAGGAAAGCCAAATCAGTGAATATGTAAGCATCTTAGAGCTGGCAGGGGTCTCCACACAGCCGCTCCAGCACCCAGGGCTGCATCACGGTAGGTCCAAGCAGCTTCCCCTTGGGGATGTCTTGCAGGAAGTGAGCCTTGCCAGATGAAGCAGGGAACTGGCTAAGGCAGCTGTACCCTCATCTGACCATCACAAAGCAAGAGACCCGAGAAGTAGAAAGGCGAGACTCACTGAGCCATTTATCCCTCTGCCCTTCAATTAACCCCACATGTGTTTATCATCCAGGTTGGCACAATAAACTAACTAACTCATACTGTATCCTGCAACTCTACCATTTTCCTCTATTGGGTTCAGCACTCTTATTGTGGAGCCTTTGGGGTTCTCAATATATAAAATAATATCATCTTCAAATAGTGATAATTTCACTTCCTTTCTCCCCAGACATATAATTCTGATATCATCCTGTTAACTTATATTACTAACTAGAATCTCCAGGACAATGTTGAATAAAAGTGGGAACCTGATAAATCCTTGTCTGGTTCCCTTCTTTAATGGGAATGCTCTCGGCTTTTCTCCATTGATTGTAAAGCTGGCTGCTGGATTTTCATATATAGCTTTAATTACAGTGAGGTAATTTCCTTCCAGTCCTATTTTCTTGAGTGTCTTAAGTAAGAATGGGTATTGAATGTTATTGAATGTTTTTACTATGTCTATTGATATTATCATGTGGTTCTTGTCATTTTCTTCTCAAAGTGGTGGATAATGATGATGGATTTTCTAATGTTGAAACAATCCTGCATCCATGGTATGAATCCCACATAGTCATGATGAATTATTCTTTTTATATAGTTTTGTATTCTATTGACAAAGATTTTGTTCAGGCTTTTGCATCTATGTTCATTAGAGATATAGGCCTGCAGTTCTCTATTCTTGTTGGATCCTTGCCCAGTTTTGGTATCAGTGTTATACTAGCTTCACATAATATGTTTGGGTGTTTACTGTTGTTTTTTTTCTATGTCTGGAAGAGCTTGTTTAGAAATGGTGTCCGCTCTTCCCTGAATGCTTGGTAGAATTCTCCTGTGAAGCCATCTTTTGTTTAGTTGGCAGTTCCTTGTTAACCTTATTTCTTCATTTGCTGTGGGAGTGTTCAAGTTCTCAACATCTATATGAGATAATCTGAGAAGGATTTGTTTCTCCAAGTCTTCCAGGTTGTTGTATTCCTGGGAGTATAGTCCTTCATAACGGTGTAGTCTTTTAATTTCACTGGGGCTCATTGTAATTTCACCTGTTTCATCACTCAACCTGGATATTAATGTCTGCTCGTTCCTAATTTTTGTTAGGTTTACCCTGTTTTTGCAATTCATTTTATTTTGCTGTTAGAAGGATTATTCTTGTTCCATGTGGCCTTTGTTGTTTCTCAGCTAGATGGCCACCTGTTTATCTTCAAGCCTTTATGACCACAGATGCTATATCTTTTGATAGGCATGCACCATCAGCTTTCTTCACCACATTTGCTTGTGTGAACCCATTGGAAGAAAACACCAGCCTATCCCGGCACAATTGCTGAAGGCAAAGTGGGTGCATAAGCAAATGTGGTGAAGAAAGTTGATCATGCCCAGCTATCAAAGGATACAGAGTCTGGGGTCCTATAGGCTTGAAAATAAACAAGCAGTCATCTAACTCAGAAATAACAAAGCCCACATGGAAGAAGCACACCAACCTGTGAGATCACAAGGCATCAAAGAACAACAAAAATTCATAGCAATGTGAATGAGGGGGAGTGTGGAGTGGAGACCCATATATCTGATACCGATCTGATACCTCTTCAGACTCATGAAACACTTGCACCGATGCCAAATGCAAGATGGTCACAGACCGTGGATAGAAAGTCTTTGGATCCAGTGGTGGTGTAAGCATCTCAGCGCCGGCAGGAGTCTCTGCATGGTTTCTCTGTCTTCAAAGGGCTGGCTCTATCAGGGTAGGTCCATGTGGCTTCTCCAGGTCCAAGTACGAGTGTAATTCCATGTGTCTTGTCAGCTGCAATGTCTCCCAGGGAGTGAGCAGAGAGAGAGCGGTGTCTCCTGTCTCCAAGGAGGAAATACTGGATTTCCTAGAATTCTCAGGAGAAGGCCATGCCTAAACAGAGGCCTCATTGGCTATGACCTGATCGACAGATTAGACTCCACCCCTTCACTCTTAATACTCTCAAGTCCCAAATTGACACCATATTATGTAAATACCACACTGGTCTAGCAGCTCCCTTTAGAATTTATAGTTTTTATAGCATATGTTTGGGGTTATTTTGGAGTACCTTAATGAGACCTACACTGAAATAATTTGTCTGCAGCCATCCACTGATTGCAGACATGTATTTAAACAATTTTATTTAGAATAAATCTGTTCTTGCATAACCTCGGACTTCAGTAGGGATGCTTTTCTTTACTTACCCTTGAATTCTGGTTATTTTATGCTTATATTCATCACATATTAATTTTGCATGTTACCATTTTCTTTACTAATCTAAAACGTAATTTTGGTGATATAAATTACAGAATTTTTTTTGGATTTTGAGCATAGGAAATATTCCTCTACTTGTATACCTAAAAGAAAAAGATTAACACCAACACATACACACCCACTTCAAAAGAATTATATTAAGCAACTTTCAGTGCTACAATATTATTTAATTTATTAAACAGTGCAAGCTGATCACATCCATTATCTTTCTGCAATAGGTATCTGATGATCAATTTTCTGTTTTGGATTTTCTTAAAATTCTTTTTCAAAACATACGCATATATCTTTTAAATGTCTTCTTATTTTGTTAGTGTTTGAATTTTTCATATATGAATACTTTCACATTCTTTTGTGATTTCTTTTTTCAATCAATATTATACTTGCCAGATTAAGCTGTGGTTTGTTTATTTTCACTGCTATACACCTACATCGTGCATATGCACATTTATGTGCATATGCTGCTGTTAGATGCCATTGAGTCAAGTCCACTCATACATGTATAGAACAAGGAATGATTGTCCTATTCTCCACCATTCTCACAACTATTGTTACATTTGAGTCCATTGTTGTAGCTACTGCGTCATTCAATCTCATTGAGGAACTTTCTCATAACCTTCTCTTTGACCTGGCATCATATCTTTTTCCAAGGTCTGGTCTCTCCTGATAACCTGTCAAAGTATGTGAGACGATGCCTTGCCACTCTTGCTTCTCAAGAGTATTCTGGTTGTATTTCTTCTAAGAAATATTTGTTTTTACTATTGGCAGCCCACAGTACTTGTAAGGTACTCTAGTAACATAGTGAGCTACAGATTATACTGTCATCCTCCAAGCCAGCAGTAGGAACCTACTTATGGCTCTGCAGGAGAAAGATGAGCCTATCTGCCCCACAAAGATTTAGTCTCAGAAACCCAAATGGCAGTTCTACTTTGTCATATAGAGTTTCAATGAGTCAAAATTGACTCGCTATCAATGAGTTATATCTGTATAGTGGCATTTAATTATAGACTATATTATTCATTACTATTTCTTTCTTTCCTATTTCAAGCAATGCTACTATTGACAATATGTGAGGCAGTGTCTAGTAAGAAGGAAAAAATGCATGCCAATAATATGAACTCTGAAGATTAAATATTAAAAATTATTAGCAACTAAGCCATATCTATTAAAATAAGTGAAGGGGAACTCAAAGAATGCAACTAATACAGAAAGCAACTACTCTTTCTGATTAATGGAGATTAAGAAAGACACTTAGAGACCCTGGGTGATGCAAACAGCTAAAATATCTGCCTACTGAAAGATTAAAGGTTGAATGGTTTGCGTAAACCTAGAAATACCTTTTAAGAAAACCTGGTAAGGAAGGACATTGTAAGAGAGACCTTCTGAAAAATCATCTTACCTTAGGGAACAAAGTTCTACTTGGACACACATGGGATTGTGTCTTGAGGGCAACTGAATTGAAAATTTTAAAGATTCACCCTCTCTCTCAAGACTGTGGTCTCTATCTCATCAGAGAAAACACTTTAGAGAACAGGCTGCTGGTCATGAAGAAACTAATTGGAGGTTGTGGGTCAGATCTGGTACATAGTTTCATCTTATCAGAAGGTAAAGAAACTTGCTTAATGGCTTAATGCTTCAGCTGACCCAAGAAGTCTAGGAAGATGAATGCAACGTGGTCTGTTACATGCTGAACAGATGCCTGTCATACTAAAACAGCACAACCAAACCACAAGGTGCATCTTCTGCTGCTATTCTCTTTCTATGGCTTTTTTGTTCCCTCTGCAAGCAGGGGCTAGCCAGCCAGGACAGGGGAAATGGTTGCATTTTTCCAATGAAGTGAATCAAGCAGGACAACAAAAGTTAGATTTGGAACTGTATAGAAATAAACTGGTAATAGTTAAAACATACCATACCCTGATCTTGATGAGTAAGAAACTTTCAGAGCATATGCTTAGAAATAGAAATGCCTGTGCATGTGTAAATTCATCCTTTATAAGAAATACTAAAGTACTCTCCAAAATGATTTCACAATTTTAATATTAGTGGTGTGAAATGCTATCTTACTGAAATTTTAATGTTTGTTTCCATAATGATAAAGAAAATTATGTTTACAGATATGTAGTTTTGAACATGTATCTTTTCTGTCTATACAGTGACTGCTTATATCCTTTGCTCATATTTCTAATGAGTAAGTGTCCATACTAGATGTGAATTAGTACATGAGTGCTTGTGTGGACCTTTATCTTATTGTTCTTACCAGTGTTTATACATAATCAACTATCAATCATTTTTTAGTTACATGTCTTTCAGATATCCTCATCCATTATATTTTGTTGCATTTATTTATTGTAATGAAAACCAAGTTAATGATTTTTTTCATGATTTGGACATTGAAAACTTGTTTAACAATTATTTTCTGATTTTAGAAATATGAAAAAATTCTGCTATATATTTTTCTAAAATTGTATATAAAGTTTTAATTCTATTTTTAATTCCTTTGGAATTAATTTCTTGGTGGGAAGTATAAAGGATTGCTATTAGTTGAAATTCAACTTGACAGAAATGTTCTAGAAGACAGATCAATAGTTGATTGATTGATAGATAGATAGATAGATAGATAAAGGATCTAGTAACTTTAACAAAATAAAACATGAATAAGTGTTGTCTTGAAGTACTCATACTTAAGAAATATCTATACACTGGTTATCGCTAGAGGAGCCCTGGTAGCATAATGGCTAAGCATTGGGCTCCTAACCACAAGGTCAGCAGTTTGAATCTACCAGCTGCTCTGTGGGAGAAAGAAGAGGGTTTCTATTCCTGTAGAAAATTACAGTCTCAGAAACACACCGGAAGAATTATACCCAGGTTTACAGGGTTGCTGTGAATTGGAATTGACTTGATGGCAGCAAGTAAGGTTTGTCTCCAAATAGGTCCTTGGATGCCATAGAGATTTTGCCATTGATCGCTATCTTAAAGAGTGATGATTCATGTCTAGCTACTAGTACCACGGAAGAAAGTCTGCCATAAAGTTTACTTCCAAGAAAATTATATAAAGCTGTTCTACTCTGTAACACACTCAAACATTTGTTGCTTTCAATTAGCAATAAAACTAGATTTTGCATGCATTCAGGGATGTATATCCTGTTGCTTCCTGTTTTAGTCTGTGCCACTCCCACCAAAAAACCAAAAACAAACAAGCAACAACAAATCAACAACAACAAAAAAAGCAAACAAACAAAACCTCCTCTCTGATATGAATCAATACAGACCCATAGTGAATATAGGTTTTCCAAGGCTGTAAATCTTTATGTTGGCAGATCCTACTGCTGTCCATTCAATAGTGATTGTATTGACCCTATAGGACAGGGTAAAACTGCCTCTGTTAGTTTTTCAGAGCATAAATCTTTATCAGAGCACAAAGTCTCATTTTCTCCCAATGAGAAACTGGTGGTTTCAAACTACATAACTTTTGGTTGTCTACCCAAGTCGTGATTCCAAGGAGATTTATTCTAGCTAACAAATTCTTCTTGAACAGAAAAGTCTTCTAAATTCTAGATGATGTGAGAATACAATTGTTAAGGTCCATGAATACTAATTGATCCTTCAACAATTTTTGTGAAAAATTGACATATTTTATATGGAGGATTTCAACCCATGAATACAGCATATTTCTCCATTTGAGCCCTATTTAATGGTCTCAAGTGAAAAATTGCAATTATTTCCACTTAAATTTTGAATCTGTAATGAAAGCTTTTTTGCTCGCTCCTTCTGTTTTTCCATATTGAAAATAGCATTTCAAAAATGTTGTGTTCCAAAATGTCTGCAATTGATTTATCTGACTTTTTAATAACAATTTTCTAGCCGTCCCCACATCCTAAATTTACTTTTTCATTCTGATAATTTATTTATACTATTTGTGGTTTCTATAAAAAAAGAACTATACCATTGGGTGTCTCAAATAGGTTGTAAATATGTGGATAATTTTATCAATTCAGTTATGCAAGTTCTAGGACTCCAGAGTCTCAGAGCTTCCTGCCTCTAGCCAAAAGTAAAAGGACCATTTTTTACCCAAATGTGTTGTGTAAATTTTATCTTCTTCGATAACAGTTGAAAATAAAAACTTCCAGGCAAACTGATAAAAGAATTATCTCATCTGCAACAGTGACAGTTTTGTGTTGTCTGTGCGAACTTTGTAAACTTTATCCCTTCATCTTTCTTTACTCATTGCAAGCGAGAGCTCACCTGCAATGTTCAATTGAAATACAGTGAGACATACCTTTAACTTTTTTAAGTTAATATTTTCTTTTTTCCATTATACATAATATGGATATTAATAAATATATTTCTGGATTTTATTTTTTTCAGATAGTTCATGAGTTTTATTAAACTATTTTTCTTCTTTATCAGCACATCTTTGGAAAAGATAGTGAGGTTTCAATAATTTCATATTATAAATAAAAGAATATGTCTTTTGAATTTATATAGATGATTGAGTTTTGTGTTATATTTGTGATTTTTGTTTTCATTATTGCTTAAATTTTAGTATTGCTTTTTTTTTAATTGTTTCATTAGGGTCTCATACAACTCTTATCACAATCCATACATACATCAATTGTGTAAAGCACATTTGTACATTCATTGCCCTCATCATTCTCAAAATATTTGCTCTCCACTTAAGCCCCTGGCATCAGCTCCTCATTTTTCCCCTCCCTCCCCCGCTCCCTCATGAACCCTTGATAATTTATAACTTATTATTTTGTCATATATTTCCCTGTCCAATGTCTCCCTTCACTCACCTTTCTGTTGTCCATCCCCCAGGGAGGAGGTCACATGTAGATCCTTGTAATTGGTTCCCGCTTTCCAACCCACCCTCCCTCTAGCCTCCCAGTATCACCACTCACACCACTGGTCCTGAAAGTATTGCTTTAAAAACATTTAAAATTTCACTTTTCCCAGTGTATTCTTTATTAACATTTTCATGGGGAAAGCAAAAGAGAAGGAGGAGGGGGAAATCATTTGAAATGATATCAAATACTCTGATCTCTTATAAAAAATTTAAGAATTAATAATGACCATATTTCTCCAGTATCATCCCTTTTATTAACTATTTATTTGAGTCCAAAATAACAGGAGTAGAACTGTCACTGTGGGTTTCTGAAGCTATAAATGTAGGAGTAGTAAAATGTGCCTTCCTCCTGTGGAGTGATCAATGGGTTTGAACCACAGACCATTATGATACCAGATGACAGATACTGTCTTCTTTTTTTTCTAAGTTTTAACCCTCAATTCTCCTTTGTTTTATTGGATTCATAAGAAGGCAAGATAAAATAAATGCCTGGTGCTCCATGTTTGGCACCAACAAGACTCAAACCAAGCAATTTCCTGCCAATATGCAGAAAACCTCATCAAACCTCACTTGAATTAACAATTAAATCATGCAATTCTCCTTTTGCTGCTTTCACAATTCATTTAGCAACTATCTTAATATAACTAATCACTATCTCATCCACTCTCTGTGTATGTATCATTCTTACTATCAGAATGAAATTACAGATTTCGGTGAATTCTGTGTCCATAGAATGGCTACAATTTAATGGAATTGCTGGACATAATTGCAAATGTGCAATTTGCAATTTAATTTGCCAAACTATGTTCCAGCGTGGTTCTTTGAATTACATTCTTACATCCCCCACCCCAACCCAATCAATATGCAAAAATCCCAATGCCTCTTTGTGATATTGTGTATCTCTTTTGTTATAATCAACTACCTGTAAGAAGGTAAATAAGCAATATATTGATACAAAATCACATATACCTTTAGTAAACAAAAAAGTCAATATATGATTTTTTTCTCCATAAAGCTTCCATTTACTTTATTTCTGAAGGCCAGGTTTCCATCTCTCCACCACTTCCCTGAAGAATTCCCCATTCTGATTTTTATGATGGCAAAATGGAAATCTTTAAAAGACTAAAGTAATGGTCTTTAAATTTTTCCTTGAGTTTGGGGAACAAAAAGAAACTTGACGGGAAACAATCAGGGCTATACAGTGGCTATAGAGTGGCTGAAGTACAAGTTAACAAAACTCTCCTAAGAAAACCCTTGTTCCCATTAACGAATGAGCTGGTGCTGAGTTATAGTCAATTAATTTGGCCCTTTGGACTTCATAAACCTGTAATTATAGTACCATTTTGGAGGACATTACAGTGGAACCCTGGGCCTCTTCGCTAATCCATTCTAGGAGTGTTGAGATGTGATACAGTTGAGTTCCAAATCATTTTTTTCCATAAGAAATAAATGAAAATGGATTAATCCATTCTCAATCACCAAGTTTTCACCCTAACCTTGCCTTTTTTTCAAAACATTATGTAGAAATGTTTCAAAGTAAATAAGTTCAGAGTTAAATAATATAATTTCAAAGTAAATAAGTTCAGAGTTAATAATATAATTTCAACACAAAAGGTAGTATTAAAAACGTTTGTAACAGGAGGGGGGTGATTATTCTTCACCCTCTTGTTCTTGTGTGTAAAGCAGGATCTAAGGCCCTCACACCCTGTTGTTCCCTCCTTTATTTGGGAATGGGGTTAATGTTGTGTATCCCTGAGGTTTCTTTTTTGGTTATTTTGTTCTATTAAAGTATGCAAAATAAAGAAGATGCCATTTTATACAGTTAAAAAGAAACAACGTTTGTAACAACTACAGTATGGCCTATACCTTGAGATTGATTAGGATCTGAATCTGTGGACACAGATGTGGAGAGGAGGTATGGAGAGAGAGTCATTGTTTGCAATGAGAATCCCCTTCCTTAAAATCAACTGGTAGCTGCTTTTCAGGAGTTTTCTCCCTTCTTTGCCTTTTTTTCACTAAGACCTGGCTGACTTTCTCTAAAAAAAAAAAAAAAATCGGTCAAATGTAGGGCATGAACAAGGGTAATGTAACAAAGAGGAAATGCTGAAACCCAAACAACCTTTATGTACATGGATCTGGTAAGAAGGTAGGGGAAAATAATGGTACGGAGCAAGGCAGGGCAATGTTATTTATGTTGTATGTTGGGTTGCTATGGGTCATTACCTACAATAACAAAGGCTAAATTATTAATGCCAAGAAATTCTCCTTATAATTGTCCAGTATGGCCTATAAAAACAGAAGGCTCTTGGAGATTGACAGTAGACTATCAAGGGCTAAATAAGCTAGTGCCATCAGTGGCTTCAGTTGTTCCATACATGGTGTCAGTCAGTAGTGCAGAAAATAGAGCAAGCTAAAGGAGACTAGGACTCAGTGACTAATGTTGCAAATGTTATTTTTAAATCATTTTATTGAGGGCTCGTACAACTCTTATCACAATTCATACATCCATACCTTGAGTCAAGCACATTTGTACATTTGTTGCCATCATTCTCAAAACATTTGCTCTCCACTTAAGCCCTTGTTATCAGCTCCTCATTTTCCCCCTCCTTCTCCACTCTCCCCTCCTTCATGAACCCTTGATAATTTATAAATGATTATTTTGTCATATCTTACACTATCCAACATCTCCCATCACCCATTTTTCTGTTATCCATTCCCCAGGGAGGAGGTTATATGTAGATCCCTGTAATCTGTTGCTCCATTCCATCCCACCCTCCCTCCACCCTCCCGGTATTGCCACTCTCATCACTGGTCCTGAAGGGATCATCTGTCCTGGATTCCCTGTGTTTCCAGTTTCTATCTGTACCAGTGTACATCCTCTGGTCTAGCCAGATTTGTAAGGTAAAATTGGGATCATGATAGTGGTGGGGAGGAAGCATTTAAGA
>NW_022107407.1:8594502-8595886 GCF_000313985.2 Echinops telfairi
CCCCCGTGACCTTTCTGTAAGAATTTTTTTCTCTTCCCAATCTCAGAAAAGAGTCACCACATTTCACCGTCATGTGGAAAGGATCACAATGTACTTTCCCCACATTAGTCCAGGTTTACTTAAATTCTTCACCTCTGCCACAGTTTGGTTAGAAGAGACTTGGATTGGGTGCAGATATCAAGTATAGTGATATATTATTTTGATGATGGTTTTATGCTAATATCCAACACATAAAAATGGGATAGGGCAGATTTGAAAACAAATGTGACTCATATAACCAATAGACACTAGTTAATAAATCAAGCATATATCCAGAAGCTGCCCAAACAGGCACTCATGACATTCAAATAGGCAACAAAAGTCAAGTTAGTGTCACCTAACTTGTACCCCAAATAGTAAGCAGGAATTCCAGCATTTGGTTGATCTGTCTGGATTTTGAAGGCCTCATATTCCACACCTGGGAATATTGTTATCTGGGAATATGGTCTATCAAGAATTTGAAGGCCTCATATTCAACATCTGGGATTATTGCTAGCTTCCATCAATTGAATTACTTGGAATACAACTGATTCGCTGGTTCATAACTACAATATTTATTTTCTCAATATGTCAATAAGGTGTTAGTTGTGTTTAGGTGCCATCAACTCAGTTCCTACCCATAGAGACCCTGTGCACAACAGAAGGAAACACTGTCAGGTCCTGTGCCATTCCTCACAATTGTTCCTATGTTTGAGACCTTGGTTGCAGTCACTATAGTAATCAATCTTGTTAAGAGCGTTCTTTGTTTTGTTTTGTTTTGACCTTCTATTTTTACAAGCATGATGTCCTTCTCCATGGATTGATCTCTTCTGCCAACATGTCCAAAATATGTGAAACAAAATCTTGCGGCCCTCCTTGCCTCTAAAGAACATTCTGGTCATACTTTTTCTAAAACAGAAGTTTTGTCCTTTGGAGCTTCATGATACTTTCAATATTCTTAACCAGCACCATAAATCAAATGCATTACTTCTTTTGTCTTCTTAATATATGCCCACATTTCACATGCATATAAGGCAATTGAAAACATCATGTTTGGGACAGGAACACTTTAGTCCTCAAAGTAACCTCCCTGATTTTCAACATGCTAAAGAGTTCCTGTGTACAGATTTATTCAATCAAAGGCATCCTTTGATCCCTTTTGTCAGCTCGCATGAGCAGTGACTGTGGATCCAAATAAGACAAAATCCTTGACAACTTCAATATTTTATCCATTTGTAATGATGTTACCTACTGGTCCAGTTATGAAGATTTTAGTCTTCTTTACATAGAGTTGTAATTCATACTTAAGGCTACAATCCTTTATCATCTGTCAGTAGGTTAAGCTGGGTTGACCAGAGAAATAAAT
>NW_022107407.1:8595986-8654261 GCF_000313985.2 Echinops telfairi
TATATATATATATATATGAAAGGACTTTATGTTAAGAAGTAATTATTTATCAAGAAAATGTCCCAGCCTTGTAAAACTCAAGTCCACAATTCCAGTGTTAGCCGTAAGGTCCTCTCCAGTGGATGCAGACTATGGTGCAGCATGCCGGAAGATCATGTGCTGGTGTTTACAGAGTCATTTGGATCCAAGGTCGGTGGAAACATGGCAGGGCTATGGCAGCTCTCAGGGTCACCAGCAAGCAGAAAGAGAAAGACAGAAAGAGGGAGGGTCCCAGGGTCCTCCTTATAAGGAGGCCATACCCCCAAGGAGAGAGCATCCGGCTTTAACCTGATTAATAGGTTGAAATCCACCCCTACACCTTTATACATGTTCAAGGTGACAGGAAATTATGTAACCATCACAATTTGCAAGTGCTTCAAGTCCTCCTCACTCTCAGTGGCAAGGTTGTGTCATCTGTATATCATAGGTTGTTAATAAGCCTTCCCTCTGAACCTGATGCCTCATTCTTCTTCATATAATCTAGCATCTCTGATTATTTACTCAATATACAGATTGAATAAGTATGGTGAGAGGAAACCACATTGACACACACCTTACCTTTCCAGATGTTAAACCATGGAATATTCCATGTTCTGTTTCACAACTGCCTCTTGATTCATTTATAATGTCTACATTAGTACAATGAAGTGATCTGGAATTCTCATTCTTCTCAAGGCTATCCATAGTTTATTATGAATCACACAGTTGAATGCCTGGGCATAATGAATTAAACACAAGTAAAATCTGTCTGATATTTACTGCTTTCAGCAAAGATCCCCCGACATCAGCAAAGAGGTTCCTTGTTCCATGTCCTCTTCTGAATCAGGCCTGAATCGCTGGCAGGTCCCTGTCAATGTTCTACTGAAATTGTTGTTGGATGATCTTCAGTAAAATTTACTTGCATGTGGTGTTAATGATATTGTTCTATAATTTGCACAATCTGTGGGCCACTTTTCCTTGGAATGTGTATAAATATGAATTTCTCCAGTCAGTTTATAAAGTGCTGTCTTTCAAATGTCCTGGCATAGATAAGTAAGTGCTTCTAGTGCTTCATCAGCTTGCTGGAATACTTCAGTTGATAGTCCATAAACACCCAGAGCCTTGTTTTTGGCTAATGCTTTCAGTGCAGCTTGAACATCATCCTTCAACACAAGTTGCTCTTGCTCATATGCTACCTCCTTAAATAGATGGATGTCAACTAGTTCTTTTTGGAATAGTGACTCTGTGATTCTTTATGTTCTTTTGATACTTCCTGCATCATTCAATATTTTGACCATATAATCTTCAAGTATTGCAACTCAAGGCTTGATTTTTTTTCTTCCGTTTAAGATATGCTGTGTGTGTTCTGCCCTTTTGGTTTGCTAATTCTAGGTCTTGGCACTTTTTATCATAATATTTGGCTTTGTCTTCTCTTGCTGCCCTTTTAAATTTTCTATTTAGTTCTTTAACTTAATCATTTCTTCCATTTGCTTTAGTTACTCTACAATTAAGAGCAACTTGATTTAGCATTTCCTACAGTAGTCCAAAGACTAGAGGTAATAAACGATCTAATATTACTCTTATTCATTAGACCCCTTCCATCACATGTATTCCATGAAAAACGAAAATTGGAAAGATTATATAGGGAAAAATGATGTCCTCAAGCAATATTAAGATAGAAAGTTGATTGAGAATTTTATGAATTATGTTCCTAACCATGTTGTGTTTCCTGTAGGTAGAGAGACCTTTTCTACTTTTCCAATTGATATGCATGAAATATATTTTTCCTATTCTATGCTATGGTGTACCAGAGGCTTGTCAAAATGTGATATTGGACAAGTAGGTCAATTATAGGATAAAGGAGAATAACTTCCAAGAAACAAACAGCCTATTACAGATACTCACTGAATCATGTTCTGTGGGAATTTTCCATATCTTTAGAGAAGAAAACATTAGTTTACATTTGGGTGTGATCTACACAATAAATTCACAGCCTCGGAAATACTGAGACAATTCTTGTGGGTTAATTATTAATTGGATTGGACTCAATAGCAACAACCTTTCTTTATTTGTTTCTGATGATTCTTCTCATGAAAAGAAGTTTTCAAAATGTATATTGTACTCAATTTATGATAAAAATTGGTTTACATTCTCTTTTCCAGCCATTAACTTGGACCATATACTCAAGCTGAAAGCCAGAGTGCCATTAAACCATGTGTGGACCTAATATGACACCACCTATTGTAAAAAATTCTAGATTACTGATGAAACAGACATTCCCTATGCCCTTTTCTTTATGACAAATGTGCCAATATTTTTAATAAATTTTTAAATTAAAATATCAGAGAATTTATATTTGGGTTTTTGGTGGTCTTGGGTTCCATTGAGTATGTTTGAAATACGTCGTCCTGTGCCATTCTCAGAGTTGCTCTGTTGGAACCCATTGTTGCAGACAGTATGTCAATCTATTGCATGGATGACCGTCCTCAACTTCTCGAAGTAAGACCTCCTATTCGAGGAACTGGTCCCTCCTGGAAACACATCCAAAGGATGTGAGGCAAAGTATTACCAACCTTCCTTCTGCAGAGCATTATGATCGTACTTCTTCCAAGACAGAGTTTTCTGCTCTCTGATCGTCTGTGGCAATTTCAGTATTTTCCCCCAACACCATAAATGAAATGCATTAATTCTTCTGTAGTTTTCATTCTACATTGTCCACCTTTCACATGCATATGAGGTACTTGAAAATACCATAAGTTGGAACATGTGCACCTTAATACTCAAAGTGAAAACCCTGCTCTTCAGCACTTTAAAGAGTTCTTACTCATAATATATGCTCAATGAAATACTCATTTGTTTTCTTGACTGCTGCTTCCATGTATACTCACTGCAAATTCAAACCAAATGAAACTCTTGGTTATATCCATCGTTCCTTCATTATTAATAACATTGTCTATTGGTCAATATCATAGACCAGGTTCTCTTCAGAAGCAAATCCATGAAAGTACATCATAAAAATAACACACAGCTATAGGAGTAGGAATGTTCAATTCCAGAAGGTTCTAAGTTTATATGTCAGATATGAGACTAGAAGCTTCTCCCAACTCATGTAGCTGCAGGAGCTCATGAACCAAGGATAGGCAGAAAGATGTGATAGGGTTATGGCTACAAATATGAATGAATCCAAGATCAGCCACTGGAAATTTTAGTATCAAAACTTTGTCTGATACTGAAAACTTTATGAATACAATCAAGACATTGTCAGAGATCATGCAAAAAGCTGAGCCTTCAGTTAGGAAGGCACTCAAAATATGACTTAGGAAGAACTGCCTTTTCAAAAGAGAGTTAACCATAATAACACGGGCGGAGTCAAGACTTAAAAAAAAGCCTTCCGAACCTTCACGTGCTGATAGAGCAAAACTGAAAATGAGAAGAATCCTCATTTCGAATTCTGTGTATTCCATCTAGAGAAATCCACATTTTGTGTTGATGAAAATAAAATTTTTACTATGAACAAGTCTTTGGTCCTACAAAATTCCCTCATGAGATCTTCAGCATTGTGTCTATCACCAAGACCACACTTTTTAACTACTGTTCCTTCCTATGTGTTTCCAGTTTTTGCATTTCAATCTCTAACAATTATCAATTCATCTGGATTGCATGTTTGCAAGATTTCAGAGAAGAGATGACTGGTAAAATTCTTCACTTTCTTCACCACGGGCTTTAGTTGCTTATGAATAAATTTTAATCATATTTGTATTTACTGGATTTATTTGTATACAAATAGATATCATTTTACCACATAAAACATTAAATTTCAAGACAGATCTTAATACCCTTCTTGGTGATGAATTCAACACCACTGCTCTGGAATTTGTCATTCTCAGCACAATACACCATATGATTTTCTCATTCAAAATGTCAAATACCAGTCCATTTCAACTCATTAATTCAGAATACTTATCTTTATGCATCCATTTCATTTTTGATGACTTCCCATTTTCCTAGAATCATATTTTGTACATTCCAAGTTCCAGTTTTTAAATGATGTTTGATTTAGCTTATTTTCATTTTGAGTTGTGCCCCACCAAGAAATGAAGGTCCTGAAGACTTTTTTTTCTCACAATCTTTACTCCACTCAGCTCCTAATGGTGAGCTCTACCTTGAGGAGACAGCTCTTCCTCAGTAATATTTTGAGTTCCTTCAGGCCCAATGGACTCATCTTCTGCCACTAACTCTGACAATATCCTCTTTCTATTATTAAGGTTTTCAGTATCTTACAAATTCTCAATGGTATTACCGAGGTAATTACCAAGTGGCTAATTTCTCATAATTGCACCCCCTATTCCTTCGGTGTAGTATTTTCTTATTCTGGAAGCTTTGGTGATACCTGTTCATTTTGAGTGACCCTGCTGGCATTTGAAATACCAGTGACATAGTTCCCAATATCACAACAACCTAGAAGCCCCCAGAGTATAAAAACCAGGTAGACAAATGGTGGGAGAAATGGCAAACATTATACCCTAACGGTGAGGGTAGTGAGGAAAATAGAATATGGATTATGCTTACAATCTTTTTGCAGAGATATGGCATACATTAAACAGATCTTAGGATATAGTGTGTGATATATTTTATAGCATGATGTTTAAATCAAATACACATTAGGAACCTGCTGAATGACATACTTCCCATGAAAATTGAAATGCAATGCAGATAAGCTATATTTGAAATAATATTTGATTATGTATTCCCTCATTTATTCATTGATGGAATCAGTACTAGGACTATACTTATTGTCCAGGACTTGTGCCTAAGATAAAAGAAAATTAAAATGTGCCAAACAACACCATATTTTAAACAACGTCAATATGGGCTTTCTAAGTATAGTGTTCCTATCCCTTCCTACAAAGGCAGAATGAAGCCTACCACCACTTACAGTATAATGTGCATAATAGTATTAGGGATGCAAAGTCTTATGTTCCTCTACTATAATTGTGTAGTATAATTTCTACCTTCTTCTCTCTGAAGCTACATAATAATGATATTATGTATTGTACATTCTGTTGGAGTTGCTCCTCCAGTAGAGCTCTGGGCAAATGTTTCAAATCAACAGACAAGACCATTTGTTCAGTTTTATTTAAAACTATGTGTTATATACATAAAGAATGGTAATTATAAGGAGAGTTTCTGAAAGAAAAAATAGACTGAATTTTGAGAAAGGAGTAGGTTGCATCTTACACTACTGAGTGGGATAAGGGAAATACAGACAATACTTTAAGTACGGAGTACTATCAGAGCATACCTTGTAGGCAAAGAAGTGTGAGGAGTTGAAAGAAATAAGGGCATCCAGTTGTCATAGAGCTGTAAGCAGAGTGGGATAGCTTTAATATTTTGTCTCATGAACCTTAGTGCAAATTGAAAAGATCTTCAGTGTAAACACTAACTCAGACTAAACAGAAATGCTGATCAAGAGATATAATGACTACTAGCAAATGAAAGTCAGATTTATTCCAGACCACAGGGATTTTTCTTCCATAATTCTATATGAAAACTTCTGCAAATTTTAGATATATGTATATATATTGAAATGTACATAATTATCCTTATATTTCAAGTACTTTAAATTGAATAAGGGACACGGTCTATAAATATAGAATTGTAGGTATTATTAGAAGGCAGTATAGTATCAAGAGAGAAAATGAAGGGATTAGATGTCAAATGCCAAATGTAGTTGCTTAATTCTAATTTTAAAACTTTCCCCTTCTTAAAAAAAACAGGAAAAAAGTATCCTTATTTTTCTAAATGAAGAGATATCTTTTTTGTTCATACTGGTCCATAAGTTCTAGTAATTTTCCTCTGAAAACAAAAAGGCTGTAGTGTCTTAAATATATTTCATATGAGGTGTAGTCTGATGATGTAATAATGAGGTTCAAAATGTATCATTAATAAATTTCACTGCCATAATCACGTTGAACTTTTCTATTCTTTTTTGCCATTTTATCATCTTTTATCTATAAGGAACTAGCTGCTATAATGTTAAATTATCCATCTTGACAATGATTTGCTAGAATTAATCAATAAAATTTAAGATTCTTTAGCAGGAGCTACCTCTGAGGGACCAGTTAACAAAATAGGGCTCATAAAGCCATCTAGAAATTAAACAGTGAAAAAAATGTGGTTGTCCTATTTTTTTCTTTTTCCTATAGGTCTGGATTTTAATATTTTCCATACTACTATTTTACTTCTGAACATTTGAAAAAAAATTATAAACTAAAAATTGTTCACAATTTTCACAGCTACTCTGACACTATTTGAAGAGGTTTATTCTACAGTTAAAAAACAAAACAAATGAAGTACTGAAAATTATTAGAGTATTCTATTTTTTAAACATAGGTTCTATATGCTATAAATATGTTATAACACAGAATAACTGAATATTATATAGTATTCAATTTTCAAATATAGCAATAATTACCTGAAAAAAAGGAAATGACTTGGATGACATCTAACCACATCTGCTTCACTGGCATGGAGAAGAATCAACCTCTATATCAGCATCATCCAAGGCCAAGTTTTATGAGACTGAGGACAGACATGCTCCCACTTTCAACTTTCCTCACCAGTTCAGACACCCTCTGTGTATCCCGTGCACTCTCTACTTCTCAGCTGATAATACATTGAAATATTCAAACATTACTCACAAATCATGCAACTATGGGATGTTTTAGGGAAGTTAAGAGATTAAAATTCAGATTAGAAATGCTCAGGATGTATTTGTCAGTCAGAACAATCTCTTCTTTGCCCTTCCCTACCTACAAGTAAACCTTGCTCTGGCCCTCAGCTTCATGGCCTGGCCTCTACCCTACTCAAGCAATGTTACGAAAAATTTAGGGACTGTCAATAAATGTCTGAAGGGCATGTCACTCAATCTTAAATCTCACTCTAAAGGCAGTCATCTATAACTCCAAGTAGCAGTAAGCTCAGTTCCCTCAAATTAAGTGCCTAAGGACACTCCATTCCACAAGACAGCATCCTGCCTAAAGGCATGTAACTTCATTACCTATGTTAGCAGGGAATTCCACCACTCTGTTTCATGCTCTGAGTCTTGATACTGCCACTGGTAGTCTTGTTTCTCCTCTGGTGTCACATCTGTCTTTTGAATCAAGGAAGTTTAATGGACAGGGATCCTGAGGTTCAAAGGACAAGGCCCACTCATGGCTCATCACACTTTTTATAGGGTGTGCCCCTGTCCTTCTCTGATAGCGGAGTGTTAAAGTCGCCTACTATGATTGTTGAGTCTGTGATTTCTTTTTTCATCTTTTTAATAGTTTGTTTGACGAACTTCGCCGCACAATTGTTGGGAGCGTAGATATTCAATATGCTAATTGCTTCTTGGTTTATTGAACCTTTGAGCATTATGTAGTGTCCCTCGTTGTCTCTTTTTATGGTTTGGATCTTGAAGTCAATATTGTCAGAGATTAAGATAGCCACCCCTGCCTTTTTGGAGTTAGAATGTGCTTGGTAAACTTTCTGCCAACCCTTTATTCTTAGCATATTCTTGTCTGTGTGCTTAAGATGTGTCTCTTGCAGACAACAGATTGATGGATTATGTTTTCTGAGCCAGTCCTCCAGCCTTTTTCTTTTAATGTACGAATTGAGTCCATTGGAGTTCTGGGTTATTATTACTATCTGTGGGTTCATAGTCATCATACCCTGTTTTGTGTTTTGGGTCTTTACCTTTCTCACCTCATATCAGTGTGCTGTGTTTGAGTGGAGATTTTCTATGTTGTCTTCTTTTTCATCTGCAATCCTCTTGTCCTGATAATTGTTGCTGGCATGATGGCTACTAGATGGAGCTGGGCTATATGGTGATCTCCTGCTTGTTCTTGGTGGAGGTTGTTCCTCTGGCCATAGTGAGTCAGCCAGTATCTTCCACAGGCTCAGGTGTTTTACAGCATATTCTTTGAGTGTTTCCTTGTCCTGGAAGACCCTTATCTCACCATCCATCTTAATGGATAACTTCGCAGGGTACAGGATTCTGGGGGAGGCATTTTGTTCCTTCAGCTTTTGGAAGATGTTGCTCCATTCTCTCCTCCTCTTCATGGTTTCTGCTGATAGGTCTGAGCATATTCTTACCTGTGCTCCTTTGTATGTGATCATGAAGGGCCAAAGGGATCAGGCTTCAAACACCAAAGGCGGGAGGGGAAAATCATATCCTCCTCAATGAAGGTGGCACGTGATGGAGACCCAATGCCCATCTCTAGACAACTGGACATACCTTGCAGAGGGGTAGTGGGGAGATGAGTCACTTAGGGTTCAGTATAGCAACAATGAAACCCACAACCTTCCTCTAGTTCTTAAATGCTTCCTGCCCCCAACTACCAGGACCCCAATTCTGCCTTGCAGACCTGGTTAGACCAGATGATGCACAGTGGTACAGATGGGAATTGGAAACGCAGGGAATCTAGGACAGATGAACCCCTCAGGACCAGGGGTGACAGTGGCGATACCAGGAGGGAAGGGGGGTGTAGAAAAGGGGAATTGATCACAGGGATCTACATATAACCTCCTCTCTGAGGAACGGGCAGCAGAGGGGCAGGTGAAGGGAGACGCCGGGCTGTGTAATATAAGATATAATCATAATTTATAAATTATCAAGGGTGCATGGGGGAAGGGGAAGGAGGAAGGGAGGGGGAGGGGAAAAAAGGAAAATGAGCTGATTCTGGTAACCCAAGATGAAAGCAAATTTGGGGAATGATGAGGGCAACAAATGTACAGATGTGCTTTACACAATTGATTTATGTATTGTGATGAATTGTATGAGCCCCAATAAATTGATTAAACAAAAAAACCTTGAAAGCACTCAATGATCGAGTTATGAGGGTAAGTCAAAAAGTATTGTCACAAAATATTAGAATCTTTTCTTAAACAAAAAATATCAAAATGTTTGTTTTACATCACTTTCATATTCCTCACCATTGTCAGAATCATTCTATGCTTTGTGATTTGCAGAATATAAAAGCATCAGTGTTTACATCATCATCTTTGAGGGACTCAAAATGCATTCCTTTTGTTTCAGGAACAAAAAGAAACCTAAAGAGGTAAGATCAGGGCCAAAGGGTGGATGTTCAGTGTAGAAGGGTTGTTGTTGGTTTTAGATATCATCCAGTCAGTTATGACTCACAGAGACCCCGTGCACAATATAACTAAACATTTCCAGGACCTGCACCATCCTCACAATTATTCTTATGTTGGAGTCCATTGTTAAAGCCACTGTACCAATTCATCTCATTGCAAGTCTTTATTTTGCTGACCCTCTGTTTTACCAAGATGATGTCCTCCTCCAGATACTGGTCTTTCCTGACAACATGTCCAATATGCAAGAGATGAAGTCTTGCCATCCTTGCCTCCAATGACCATTCTGGCTGTACTTCTTGTTCTTTTGGAAGTCCATGGTACTTTCAATATTCCTTGCCAGCACCACAATTCAAATAAATTGATTCTTCTT
This sequence comes from Echinops telfairi, assembly GCF_000313985.2. NCBI lineage: Eukaryota > Metazoa > Chordata > Mammalia > Afrosoricida > Tenrecidae > Echinops > Echinops telfairi. The sequence goes on from NW_022107407.1 coordinate 8,605,513, forward strand.
CTGTCTTCCTATTCAATGTCTAACTTTTGTTGTTGTTATTCTTGCTGTTATGGGCTGCTGTCTAGTTGGTTCTGATGCATAGTGACCCTTTGTACAGTAAAACACACCTGCCACCAGTGTATGCCAAACTGATAGAAAAGTGGTTGTCATGTGCATGAGGTGATTGAAAGTACCTTTGCTTGGGACAGCTGCACCTTGGTCCTCAAAGTGGTACCCTTGCTTTTCAGTTCTTTAAAGGGGTCTTATACATAAGATTTACCCTGTGCAATGCATCCTTTGATCTCCTGACTGCCACTTCTATAAGCATTGTATGTAGATCTAAGCAAGATGAAATTGTTGACTATTTCAATCTTTTCTCCATTTATCATAATGTTACTTATTGACTCCTTGGTGAGGAACCACACTGAGTTTCAATTCATGTTCAAGCTTTTAACCTTTGAGCTTCATTAGCAAGTGCTTCAAGTGTTCCTTTCTTTCAGCAATCAAGGCTGTGTTATCTGTATATTGCAGGTTGTTAATAAACTTTCATCCAATCCTGATGCTAAATTCTTCTTCCTATAAAACAGTTTCTCTGGTGAATAAGCATACAGATTGAATAAGTATGGTTAGAGGATACAACCTGAACATCTTTCATTACTTTAGCCATGCAGTATTCCTTTGTTCTTTTCACACAACTGCTTCTTAATATATGTATAGGTTCCAAATGAGCACAATGAAGTGTTCTAGAATTCCCATTCTTCCCAAATGTATCCATAATTTATGATGCACATCATTGAATTCCTTGGCATAGTAAATGAAACACAAATACACCTCTTTCTGGTATTACTTGCTTTCAATCAAAAGCCCCCTGATGTCAGCCATGATATTCTTTGTTCCATGCCCTCTTCTGAATCAGCCCTGAACCTTTGGCAGCTCCTTCTCAATGTACTATTGCAGTATTTCTTGGATGATCTTCAACAAAATTTTACTTGCATGTGTTATTAGTAGTATTGTTTTATACCTTGTGTATTCAGTTGAGTCACTTTTCTTTGTACTGGACACAAAATGGATCTCTTGCAGTCAATTGACCAAGTAACTGTCTTCCACATTTCTTTTCATAGACTAATAAGTGCTCCTAGTGCTTTATCAATGTCAATTGGTCTTTCTTCCATTCCTAGAGACTTATTTTTGGCTAATGTTTTGTATTTAACTATCTCGTTTTGATCTACCACTTATTTATCTCTTTGTTGTTGAGTTGCTGGACTGGGTTTTCAAATACCCACAGGGTCACCCAACCCAAACATGTTGCAGAAGAGCTTCCAGGCTAAGAACAGACCAATGAAGCCCACTTCAGAGGAAATAGCCACTAAAACCCCTAAGGGTGTCATTGAAATGCTGTCACTTCTAAAGATGGTGCTGGACCAGTGAGTGTTTCTTCTCATAGGGTAGTTATGGAACTGACTTGATGGCACCTAACAATACAAACAACGCTGCTTTTGTGGAATTTTTCTCCCTGTATCATAATGATATATATGATACCGTATCAACTGGGGAAGTAGTACAATCATATTTATTAGCTTTCACCTTGCTTAAAAACTGGTGGAAAGATTTGCTCTTTGAGTTAGAAAATCTCAAGCAATGCTTTGTACCCATCAGGAAGGCTTACTGAGGCTAAGATGTTCATTACAATTTGAAGCTATCAAACATAGAGCTGAAACAGCAGCAGCTACCAAGATGATGACAATTCTAGGTTGCTTCCACCAGTTTCTGGGCTTCAGACGCAATTTTTCATCCACTATGCTTGACAGATTTCCCTCTCTGGGTTCATTTTTGAAGTGCTCCTAAAAGTTCTTAAAATGTTTTATCTTTCAAAAAAAAGTTGATTTAGAGCCGTCAAATTGTAAGATATGACAAAATAATAATTTATAAATAATCAAGGGTTCATGAGGGAGGGAGGAGTGGGGAGGGAGGTAGACAAATGAGGAACTGATGCCAGGGGCTTAGGTGGAGAGCAAACGTTTTGAGAATGATGAGAGTAATGAATGTACAAATGTACTTTATACAATTGATGTATGGATGGATTGTGATAAGAGTTGTATGAACCCCCAATAAAACGATTTTTAAGTTGATTTATATGTAGCAGCATTCCTACAGTCACATTGCAAAGCATTAGTGATTCTGTGAAGGTATCTACTTGAGATTTATTAATAATTGAGTATTATTAGCCTTGACCTAAAATATTTTTTTCCATAACACAAAAGTATTCTATTTTTAAAGCCACTTAAGTGATACTAAGACAAATGTTATACTGAAAGAACCTGTCAGTAACCAACAATGATTGTAGAGACATGTGTAAACATGCTTTGTTTGGAATAAATTTGTGCATCTTTAATCTTTCCCTCTTTCAAGTAATCTTATTTTTAAAATTTAAATAAGAATCTAAAAATTCATATCAGAAATATAGAGCCAGTGTATCAGGAATGTATTCTTTTGTTGTGCATTCCAGAGTTATGTATCTAAGGATACTATTCAAACCTAAAAAAATGTATTTGGTTTTTAAGTTATTTCAAGATGTTAGAAGAAGTCATTAATCAGGTAGGGGACCAAACTTTCAATTCCAGATGATCAGATTAGATATAAACTTCAAAAACTTTGAATTATGGAGTAAGGGAGTGTTCCAGAAACTTTGTAAATAAGCAAGAACTTGGGATGACAGCTAAGAGCAGAGGGTATGAAACCAGGTGCATTAGGGTTTAGAGATCCGGCTCATCCTGTTTGACCTTATCTAGCTTGTGTAAACACTCTGAAGATCTTATGAAATAAAGATAGTAATGCATACCTCACAGGGTTATTGAAAGACTTAAGGAGATAATGCTTGTGAATACAGCAACTGGTATGCAGGAGATAAGTGATGTCTTTTATTGTCAGTTTCTGAGGCAGTCAAGTTATACAGCCTGGGCCAACAAAGAAGATGTCATTCAGAAATCTGAAGCTAGGGACAAGCTAAATATATTTCTCCTGGTTAATAGGCCCAAACTACTAATATTGCAAAACTACTAATAAAGCTGAATGTGATTTTGATTTGAATTTTGAATCTATCTTCAACTGGGTATTTTTTGCAGATTAGGAAAATGGCCATAATAATATCTATTTTTAAGAATTGTGTTTTGCTTTGCTTTTAAATTAGTATTAGCTGTATTTAAATGTATCAAAAACACGGAGCAAAGGGTTTAGTACAGTACTTGGTAGTTTTGACATTAGTTTCAACCGTTGCACTGTATCACTGAGTGCATAAACTGCCTTGGCTAAGTCTCATTTTTAAAATTATTTGTACCTATATCTAAGATGGTTTTATCAGCTCAAGATGTTCCAATGCATATACTTACATGGGGAGAGTCCATCTGTTTTGACTTTGCAAAAGGTATCACATTCTGATTTTTATAGCAACACTTATTTTAAATGCTTATAGAGTTATATCCCAGAACTCAAAATAACTTCTGGAAAAAATACAGACAATCGATAAATTGTAAATGCAACTTTGCAGAGCAGCATTATTTGTCCTTAAAATCATTTTATTGTTTGGATAGATGTTAATAGCAAGAGATAATATATCCTCAACTAATCTTAGCCATTACTTTGAATCAAATTCTTCATTCAAGCTTCTTCAATTGTGTAATAGAAATATTCTATGTAAATATTATTTTAATATATGTGTGTATTCATACTTATGTACACAGTAGCTATCTACCTCCCTACATATCTACATATATCCATCCTTATCTTCAATACCACTGAGTCAATTTCAATCCAAGGCACGTCTATAGGACAGAGTACAACTTCCACTTTGGATTTCTACTACTTGCAACTTTTAATGGAAGCAGAAAGTCTCAACTTCTCCAATAAAGTGGGTTCTAAATGCCGACTTTGATTTTAGCGACTTAATGTGTAATCTACTAGAAGACAGGTGTCAAATAGGTGTGTGTGTGTGTGTGTGTGTGTGTGCGTAGAGAGAGAGAGACTAATTTCTTTATCTTTTAATTACACTTTTCCAGGAATTTTGAAGCAATTTAACCAGTTTGAGCTAAGGTGTTAGCTTGTGTACTGTGATGCTGGGAGATATGCCAATGGTATATCAATTACCATCATGGTTCCCTATGGTGGTACGATGTCAGTGTAGTTTCAAGATTTAAGACAGACAAAGAAAAATGGTCTGGCTGCCTTCTTCTGAAGATTAGCTAATGACAACCATGTGGTCCATAACAGGCTATTGCCCAAAACATTGCTCTAAGATGAGCCTCCTGTCTGACAGCTCCTATCTTATCCTCCTATCTAACAGTTGGAAGGCACTAAACAGCCATAAAGATGGTACAGAAATTGAAAATGTTTCATTTTTTTCTGACTAACTATACACACATACACAAAGGTACACACAAAATACAATCTTGGTCTAATTCACAAGAAATTGACAGATTGTAATTTTCCATCAATAAATTGGAAGTCCAAGGTTGAATATTCAATCCTAACATTTTAATTTCTGAAAATTTATTCTTTCAATATTAGATGGTTTATAATAACACTAATGTGATATAAATATTTTATTTTGTATCTTTCCATTAGGGATACAACATATAAATTCTTTTTTATATAGCTATAGTAAAGGTATGCAATTTTTTCTTCTTATTTACATGCTGCATCTTATAATCAATTAAAAAAACAAGATGATTTCTGAGAGTCAAGATTTTTCATCTTAACAGATACTCTAAAATAGAGTGTCTTTCCCACCTTCCACACATAAACGCTGAAGACGAATGTGTGCATAAGTAAGTGTGGTGAAGAAGGCTGATGGTGCCCGGCTATCAAGACCTATAGCGTCTGGGGACTTAAGGCTTGAAAGTAAACAAGCGGCCATCTAGCCCAGAAGCAACAAAGCCCACATGGAAGCAGCACACCAACATGTGTGATCATGAAGGGCCAAAGGGACCAGGCTTTAAACACCAAAGGTGGGGAGGGGGAATCATATCCTCGTTAATGAGGGTGGCGCGTGATGGAGACCCAATGCCCATCTCTAGACAACTGGACATACCTTGCAGAGGGGTAGTGGGGAGATGAGTCACTTATGGTACAGTATAGCAATAATGAAACCCACAACCTTCCTCTATTTCTTAAACGCTTCCTCCCCCCAACTACCAGGACCCCAATGTTGCCTTGCAGACCTGGTTAGACCAGATGATGCACAGCGGTACAGATGGGAATTGGAAACGCAGGGAATCTAGGACAGATGAACCTCTCAGGACCAGGGGTCACAGTGGCGATACCAGGAGGGAAAGGGGATGTAGAAAGGGGGAATGGATCACAGGGAGCTACATATAACCTCCTCTCTGGGGGGCAGCAGAAGGGTGGGTGAAGGGAGACGCCGGACAGTGTAATATAAGATACAATAATAATTTATAAATTATTAAGGGTGCATGGGGGAGAGGGGAGGAGGAAGGGAAGGGGATGGGGAAAAAATGGAAAATGAGCGGATTCCGGGAACCTAAGAGGCAAGCGAATTTTGGGAATAATGAGGGCAACAAATGTATAGATGTGCTTTACACAATTGATCTATGTATTGTGATGAATTGTATGAGCCCCAATAAATTGATTAAAAAAAATAGAGTCTTTCAAATTATATATTTATATATATACATATACCACGTATATCAATGACATAGTACACAGATTTATAAATATAGTATTTATTCAAATCAACCTGGCTATTTATTTTCTTTATTGTATAAATTTTCAAATGTACTTAAATTGAGTTAGCACAAAGCTAGGACACAAAATCAGAACAAAGTCTGGTCCTTCAATTTTCATGGCTTCTAGGCAAATAAGGCCTGATATACTTGTAGGTAGCCAGTCAGACATTATAGGCCATAACCCAGCCATTAAGAATTTTGACTGTCATCAATAAATCACTCTTTAATTAGCCTTCTCAAACAGAAGAGTGTAATACAATTGCATAAGATTAAGGTGAACTTTCATAAAAAGAATATGTATAATCAGACTCATTTTGATAGGAACAGTATAATTAGCATGATTTGATGTAATAGTTGCAATGGTCAATTATATACAGTGCTATGTCAATATTAACTAATATATATTTATATGGACATATACATACTTGCATCATTGATGTTTTCAGGCAGCTGTGAAGTTTTAGTAATCATATCAAAATGGCACCTGAGTAATTGAATGACAGTTCAAGCTTTACCAGATAAATTCTGATCTTAGATAAGTCACTTATTATATGAGTCCCAGTTTAAGCACACATTGACATTCATATGTATATATAAATACATCCACACAGAGGAAGTACACCTGTCTCATCATATCATTGAAATAATAAAAACTTATTTTAAGAATATCTATTAATGTTCCATATTGAGTATCATTTTGTCTCATTTAAAAGATCATAAAATATATACATACTTAATAATGAGTGTATTCGTTTACTAGAGCATTTAATTGCAAGAAATGTCTAACCCAAAAGGGTTTTTAGTGTAGTTTTTATTTGCTGAAAACACTTTGTAACTATGGTGATAGTGACCTTGATAAATAGAGTTTATATAATGATTTCCATACACATATTACTATACTGGTTTGTTATTTCATGATTAAAAATTAAGTCTGTAAAAATGAACTCAGTGATGGAAGACTGAAGAATATAAGATATATAATAATTATACTATTGAATCTTGTCCATGTAAAACTTACTATACTAATTTTCTTGCTTATAAATTTTGTGTGATGACCCTTTTATCACTTTCCTTTTATAAATAAAGAGGAAATAATTAAACTCAATAAAGCACAGAATTTTTATTGTTTTTTTTAATATACTTCAGTTTATTATTATTTTCTGAACCAGAGAAGTTAGATGATTTGAAATTAGTTAGACAAAAATTCCATTAGTGATAGATCAATATAATGTACATCTTCTTGTGTCACTAGAGTGACATATATCTAGGATTGATGATTCCTGATAAAATTTACAGAATTTCTGCTAAACTAGAAAAGAGAGGAGTAAAGATTTGGGGCAGTATGAAAAAAGAGCATGGGTGGTACAATATACAAGTTCTTTATAAACACTTTAAAAACTCTTATGAAAAAATATTTTTTAAAATAGAAAAGTAAATATATACATATCAATGAGATTCATATTATTGATTATTACATTACTTTCTATTCACCAGTCTTTTAAATCATGTAATTAGAAAGTCACTAAGATTGTGCAGGCATTTGGGTAAGACCTTGTACTTCTGTTTTTCAAAGTTTATCCAATTATTTCAATTTTGATATCTATATTAAGTGATACTTTTAAATGCCCAGCCTTCTTGGTTGGATAGAGTCTGGTTGAACTTCCAAGAGTAGTCACACTGCAGGTCTGGAACTGAGATCACTCCATGCTAGAATAATCAAGCCTTTAAAATTAGAAGGACAGCGTAAGTTCAAGGACAAAGTTCAGTGGGTTTCAAAAGAATAAGGAATGAAAACAATGAGTCAAAACATAATATATATAAATTATTGAATGCAAAACTGATTTTCTGCTCTGTAAACCTTCACCCAATTCACAATATATTTTTAAATGGTTCTTTTTAAATTTGCAGATTGCTTTGAATTTTGATAGTCTATAGAAGTACAAAGAAGTGCTGGTAGTGCTGTTGGGTAAGTGTTGGACTACTTAACCATAAGGTTGGTGGCTCAAACCCACCATTCACTCCTAGAAAGATGAGTATATCTGCTACTGAACAGATGTACAACCATGGAAACCCAATATAAGTTCACTATGACTCAGAATCCACTTGATGGCAGAGAGCTTGGTTTGGTCATTGAATCTTGCTTATTCACCTTGTTCTCTGTGAATTTGCTAAGCTAATTTAGTTGTAATAACTTTGTGTATTACATGGAATTTTCTAAAAGTAGATTCTCATAAATAAAGACTTTCATGATTTTTCCCCTTTCCTTTCCAATTTGAATATCTTCTACTTATTTTTTCTTGCTTTTATCTACTGGTTAAATATAGTTTAAAAGGATGCAAGTTGGCATCCTTTCAATATTCTGAGTTTAGGAGAAAAGTGTTACTTTTTCACCATTATGCACATAAAGGTCTATGTCTAAACTGTGCATTCTACCACATTAAACTATTTCTATACTTTCATGGCAATAACACATTGTCTATTTCTGTAGATTTATAATATCTTAAGATTTGTGGACAGTGCTTCAAATGTATTCTTCTGTTTTGAAAAAGGTTTGGTTTTATAATTATCTATTTACTATTATTTAAATTTGAAACTCAACTTGCAAATATCTGTAATAAAAATCAGATACTATTTTGATTGGGATCATATTAAACCTCTAGATCAATATGGAGAAGGAAAGACTTCATGAGAACATATAGTTATGCATTTTGTAAGGGCTTTACTTTCTCTCACCAATATTTTGTACTTTTCAATATGTTGGTCTTAAATATTTTGACACATAGACCAATAATTTTGTATTTTTATGTTATTATGAATAGTATAATTTTTATTTCATATTGTTTGTTTTTAATTGTAATATATTTCTACATATCTAGAATACATTTATGGATATTGATTCTGTATTGTGTGAAATCATTGCTAGACTCACTTATGAGGTCTAGTAGTTCTCTATACTTTCACAGAATTTTTGACATGGACAATCATGCCATTATTGAATAAAGAAAGTTTTATTTTTTTCCGTTGAGCGGAAGATTGCTTTACTGTATTTATATATTTATTTTTGCTTCATTAAATCAGTTCAAGCTTATAGTAAAATGTTCTTGATCCCTGGGTGTGCAGTGGCTAAGTACACAATGCTAACCAAAAAGCTGTTTGAACCCACTTAAATTCACTGCCATTGAGTCAATGTTGACTCAGATCGACCTCCTATGGGTTTCAGAGACTATAATTCTTTATGGAAATAGAATGCCCAGTCTTTCGTCCTCAGAGCTGCTGGTGGTTTTGAACTCCCAACCATGTGGATTGCAGCCTAACTCATAACCACTGCACAAGTAGGGTTCCAGTCGCTCCACAATTATATGGAAAGAAGCAATCAACATTTATGGTCTTGAGAATCTTGTTCTACTGTCTCATAGAGTGACTAAAGTGTAGACTTCTTTATGGTGATGGATTTTTTTTGTTGCTGTTCTGTTTTGTTTTGATTTCATTTTGGAAGAAAAACATTTAATTTTTCACCATTAAATATGCTATCATCTATAAAGTGATTTGTTTTTTCTGCTTTTTTACTTTTAAAATTTTACCTTTATTGTTTCTGGGTATAGAAATTTTACATATAAATTTAAAGATATATTTTAACACATACATAAAAAATACACAAATCATAAAAAGTTAATCGATAATGACTAAGAGTTGAATGACAATGGCCTTACCACATATAATTGTGGTAATTATTTGTGGAACGTTCTGGATCATATAGATTACCTATAACTTTTTATAGATGTCTTTATCAGGTTCTGGGAGAAAGATGAGGCTTCCAGTCTACTCTCCTAAAGAGCTATGGTTTGGGAAACCCACAGGGGTCGTCCTATTCTGCCCTGGACTGTCACCAGGAGTCAGAATTGATTCAATTGCAATGAGGCCTTTTTTCTCTCTCTCTTTTTTTTTTTTTTACGATATCAGGGTCAGGACGTTTCTTTTTATTTTCTGCTTGTTCTAGCTAAAACTTCTGGTAAGTTTCAACATTGTTATAAAGATTAAATAAAAGGATGTTGTTGGCATTATTGTTAGGTGCTACCCAGTTGGTTTCAACTAATAAAAACCCTACATTATCCTCACAATTTTTTTTTGAGTCTGTTTTTGCAGAAACTGTGTCAATCCATTTTATTGTGAGGCTTCCTCTATTTTGCTATCACTCTATGTTGCCAAGCATTTTTTTTCCCCAGGGACTGTTCTCCTCAGATAACATCTGAAGTATAGAGAGGTTCACCATCTTTGCTTCTAAGGAGCATTCTGGCTACAAGTATTCCAATAAATATTTAGAAGGATGTATAAGTTAAATAGTGCATAAATCTCTGAACAAGATGTAAGTCCATCTCCTTACAATTCCCAAATGCATGAGTATATACATATATGTTTACATGCACACTATCACGGCAAAAGAAGTGACAAGTAGTAAATTTTTATTACTGGTATTTCAGGCATTGCATAAATTTAAACACTTACAACATCTGCATCAATGCCTCTGGAAACAATGCATGTCAGGTATGTTAGACAGGGTTCTCTAGAGACACAAAACCAGGACACATGATTATATATATATATGTTTATATAGATAGGTACATACAACAAAAGAACTAAACAGCAAATCAGTCTATAGAGCAGTACAAATGGCTCAGTGCAACTCACTTCTGTGAGACAGCAAATACATTGGCTGTCCTTCAAGTCTTCAGGGATGCTGGGTGCAAGACAAGGAAGCATACAGCTGAGTCCTCTGTAGAGCAATTCAGGCAATCCAGTCACAGGCAGCAAACAGCAAGCTAGGCCACCAACAGTCAGCCAGATGCCAGGGTCTAACATTCCCCAGTTCAAGATATGTATACTCCAGTACCATGGCAAAACGGGTCTTGAAGGAACCACAAACTACAGTGACACAGTCCATGAGTTGGGTGTCCTACAGGTAGTGGAGCTTGCAAGTTGAGTCAGAGAACCAGTTAAGGCAGCTACACACTGGTCCAACCATGAAAGAGCAAGAGACAAGAAAGGCAAAGCTCACTGAGCCATTTAAATCTCTGCCCTTCAATTAATCTCACATGTGTTCATTGGCCAGGTTGGCACAGTACACCTACCTATCACATGAGGTGATGCGTAGTTTTCATAGATAAGCACTAAAATTACTTTATTAAATATATTATCATATGCTGGATCATCTAATGCCCAAAAGTAATACATAAGAAATTGAGGAACAAAATGAAATTTACAATTTACTAATTTTAAATCATACTTCATAAAATGTATGCTCCTTAAATGTATAACTTCACACACACACACACACACACTTACACACAACTGTATGCCAGCATGGAAGAAAATGCCAGGGAGAACTAGGAATCTTCATTTGATTTCATCTTCTTAGTGAAATGTATTAAAACTCGTATTGGTGGTAGAGAATTTACTTGCCTTACATATTTCCTTTACTACAGTAACTGAGAGTATCATATCATTTGTAATGGTACTAGGATAATGAATGCATACTTTAGTTTTCTATTACCAGTAGTAATTTGTGTACCTTTCATCTCCTGTGAAGAAGAGTGGTTAGGATTAGCACCAAGAGGTAGCTATCATCTCTCTCCTTTTCTGCAGGCAAAAGGCAAAAAAAACGGTGCCTATCTGTGATGATAGGTGTCTGATCAAAGCAGCTGAGTGCTGTGAGAAGTCAGCCAGCTTCAGCAACCTGACTGCTCCTTAATACATCCTTTCCTTTGATCTACTGGCAGTCTAACTGGATTCTATTTATGTTAATTTTTTAAAAGAACACAATCAGAATTGCAATAGAACAGAAGAAAGTTCCATTTTCTATTTTTGATGCTGGTTTTACAATCAGATAAAGCTAGTGGATGTTTGCTAATTCTGTCCAGACAAAGTATGCATGTGTGTATTGTGTTTAACTGAGCATATGTGTGTTGTGTAAACCATTAGCTCAATAAAATAAAAATATTACAGGATCATAGCTTGAATTTTTATCAAATAATTTGGCATCTACAGAAGTCAGATGATTGAAAGAAATTGTACTTGAAATATTCAGTAAATGTTTAAGTATAATTGCATCAACGTTGGCATGTGTGCATTGTCAAGCAAATTCTACAAGCTATGCATTATGAAAGTAGTACTGATCTTAGGTTTAAAAGACTTGGGATCAGATCTCATCACTCCCTAGTTGTATTAGTCTGGGTACTTTAGAGAAACAAATCAACAGACACTCATGTATAAGAGAGAGTTTTATATAAAGGTTAACTGTGCATCAAGAACACATCCCAACCCAGTGATGCCCAAGCGCACAAATCCACCATTCACCCATTAACCCATATGTTTAACACCAGTCCATAAAGTCCTCCATCTCACAAAATACGCACTATGATGCCGACTGCAGGAGGAAAGCCGCGTCAGTGAACGTGTAAGAATCTCAGAGCTGGCAGGGGTCTCCACATGGGTGCTCCAGCACCCAGAGCTGCATCGGGGTAAGTCCATGTGGCTTCTCTTTGGGGATGTCTTGCAAGAAGTCAACCTTGCAAGCTGAAGCAGGGAACTGCTAAGGCAGCTCCACTTTGGAGCGACTATCACAAAGCAAGAGAGTGGAGAACTCGAAAGGCGAGTTTCATCGAGCCATTTATCCCTCCGCCCTTCCTTCAATTAATCCCACATGTGTTTATCGGCCAGGTTGGCACAATAAACTAACTAACTCACTAGTCAAATGAATAATTTTAAACATGAATGCTTTAGGTTCCTTAGCGTTATGTTATATTGGTAGGGAGGGGGTGGTGGTCAAAAAGTCACAGAAAAAATTTTACTATCTTTTAACTCCATTTTGTCATGAATACTTTGAAGCCTCCTCCTATGTGCAAATCCCAATATACCTGAGTTGCCATGAGCATTTAATGAAAATACTTGACATACTGTTCCATTAGTAATGCAAGCAGATTTGGGCAAAAAATCATACAGATAAGTACTAATATCACTTAGCTTCTCTCCAAATTGCTAAAGTGAATATATATATATTCACTTATATATAATATCTTGGCTTACTTCTTCCAATACAGATAGTTTTGTCCTATTAGCAGTTCATGGTATTTTCTATTTTCTTCTCCAGCAACACTATTTAAATGCGTCTATTTTTCTACATTTTTCCATATTCAATAACCAACTTTCACATGCATATGAGACAATGGAGAATATCATGGCTTGGATCAGGCCCACCTTTAGTTCTCAAGTAACATCGTCACTCTTCAATACTCTAAAGTGGTCTTATGCAGCAGATTTATCTAATACAATGTGTCTTTTGATGTTTTGCCTGCTGCTTCCATGAGCACTGATTGTGAATCCAAGTAAGACAAAATTGCTGACTTCTATCTTTTCTTTTTTTTATCATGATGTTACCTATTGGTCCAGTTGTGAGGATTTTGGTCTTCTTTACATTGATGTATAATGTATACTGAAGGCTACAATCTTTGAGCTTCATCAGTAAGTGTTTCAACTCCTCCTCACGCTCAGCATGCAAGGTTGTGTCATCTGTGTACTGCAGGTTGTCCTCTAACCCTGATGCCACTGTCTTCTTCATATAATCCAGCCTTCTTCCTATAATCCAGCATATATATTGAACAATTATGGTGAAATATGCAATCCTGACACACCTTCTTGATATTAAACCATGCAGCATTCCCTTTTTCTGTTCCCACAACTCCTTCTTGATCCATGTACAAGTTCCTCATATGCACAATGAAGTGTTCCAGAATTACCATTCTTCTCCAGGTTATCCACAGTATAAGATGGTCCACACAGTTGGACGCCTATGCATAATCAATGAAACAGCAGTAAACATTTTTCTGGTACTCTCTGCTTTCAGTCACGATCCATCTGACATCAGCAATAATATCCCTGGTTCCACATCCTCTTCTGAATCCAGCTTGAATTTCTGTCAATTCCCTGTCAATGTGTTATTGCATTCATTGTTGGATGATATTAAGCAAGATTTTACTCATGCGTGGTATCAATGACATTGTTCTATAATGTGAGCATTCTGTTGGGTCACCTTTCTTGGCATGGGCACAAATCAGGATCTCTTTTAGTCAGTTTTCCTGGCATAGATGAGTGAGTCCTTCTTTCCTCTTTCCTCAGCTTTCTGAGACATTTCAATGGGTATTCCATTAATTCTGGGATTCCAGGAATTGGAAAGAGTCAAAAGCTAACACGTGCTTAAAATGTATTTTCCTTTGTGTGGAGGCAATTCCAACTCGTATTGACCTGTAGAGTAGAGTAACAATTATATGGGGTTTCAAGACCTAAAATCTTTACTGAAGCAGGTTGTCACATTTTTCAATCCTGGGGAACATGTGGATTCAAATCACCAACATTTTAGTTATCTTTCAAGCACTTTATTCACAGGACTTCATAAAACATAATAAGGTATCAAACGTATTGTTATAGTAGTGCACAGCTTTATTTCAAGGAAAACATGATTAACCATTTCACTGTGATTTGTGGATGGATGCGATCAAGTTCTCTTAGTAATACACTTGACAGTCTCATTGGGGTGTCTTAAAAAATAGAAAAATACAAAAAGATTCAACCAGAACAGTAGCATCCAATGATATCTCCTTGGTTTTTAAATTCAAGGCAGTGGGGTCAATACAAGAGGCAACTTTTCTTTAGAATGACAAATGAGTAATATCAATTTATTTCCTTGCATTGCACAGGGTGGTCATATGGGTTTATAATGAAGACTTTATGAAAATGGAAAACTACAAAAGTGAGGAAATTTCTAGGAAAGTCTTGCTGAGGATTCGCACCCCCCCCCCCCCCCCCCCCCCCCGAGCCCATTACAATGCATCTGCTCATTCTTTCATGTGATAGAGAACTTTCTATAAGAACTTCGTAGAGAAACCTTATTCTATCCACTTTACTGCCCTAATCTTTCTTGTCCCTTCAGGAGGTTTTTTATTTATAAGAAACAAAGAACATTTAAAAAGAAAATGGATGCCAAAAAATGTAATTTGGACATTATGTAAATAAGAGTGGAGAATTCTTGGATGAAAATTAGAAATGTATATATGTAGTTCCATGTTTCCCAAAATGGGCTATGCCACCATATGGGAAGCACTACAATGATCCAGGAGGCTGCAAAATCAGATACCTACACTTAATCCTGGATTGTGTTCTATCACACAAATATTTTTTAATTGTCAAGGGGACACTGAGTAATTTTTTATTTTAATTTTTTTCTGAAAGAGGCAGTAGGCTAATTAAGTTTGGGAACTTATGATACATAAGCCAAGAAAGAATATCTTCACATGTTGATATTTTTATGAAGGGTTTCTATGATTTTGTAGTTACACTATAAGACGTCCCCACAATAAATATTTTTTGAAGAATCAAAGTCATTCTTTAACGTTCAGAAGAAAAAATTATATATATGTGTATATATATTCACGTCCCTTTTAAATATATTTTATTACAGTTATTTATTTTTATCCTTGAACTCTCTTTGATTCTCTGGATTCAATTGCAGGAAGATTTAAACACCCACATTGTGGCAATTACTATGCAGAAGGAATTCAAATATCAATGAGAGGTACACATTTTTAGAGGTGAAAATGTTTGTGAAACCAACACCCTGGTAAAACCTGCTTCTATAAGGGACACCATAGCAAGAATAGGAACACCAAGCCTCCATCGACCCTCAGTCATCACTAAACATTAATAAATTGCATCATAAAAGCCTTACCATATGGTAATGGTTGCATTTGCCTTAAGTATATTTTATTGTTATATGATTGGTGGCTATAATTTATATGGTTTTTTAAATTTCTGATCCTTAGAGGAAGGTTTGAGGTGAGTTTAATCATATTTGCCTTCACTGGTCTCCAATTAAGCCAATTTCACAGAGTTCACCATGCACCATATAGGCCTGTGAGTTAAGTGCCCAGATGGATGGAATTCAGTCTCCGTTTCAATCATTTTCTTCATAATTATTTTCTCCATCTTTTCTTCCTTGCTGTAGCAGTATAAAAGATAAGACTTAGCAATATTTTTGTGATTTTATTACTGATATAATAAAAGATCAAAAAGGCAAACGCACTGCCATGGCTCATAGCCACCATGTAGGAGAGTGTAGCACTGTGGCTTCCTAGTATGTAGCTCTTTATAGGAATTCAAAGCCTGATCTTTCTCCCTTGGAGCAGCTGGTGGTTTTAAATTTCTGACCTATGGTTAGCAGTCTAGCATGTAATCACTATGCAGCCAGGCTCCTCCTCTGATATAATAGAGTGATGAAATGTGCTGATTTAGTAGATGCAAATATGTATGTATGCATTATTCTTCCAACCATATTATATAAAGAATTTGATAGCAATTATCCTAACATTGGGATGAATGAGAGATTTCCATTGGCCATGACATATCCTATATCAGGTGTTTACATAATAGGAATAAGGATGCATCCCTAAAGGCAACTTTCTTCACATAAAATAAATTTTAAAAAACCTAACTTACTGTGTTTTCTTTAATTATATTGTTAGGTAAAGTAGGAAAGATGTTAATTGAAAGGATACAGATCCATGATCTCAGAGGTTCCAAAAGTGTGGTGGGTCATGTGGAAAAACCTATCCTGAAAGGAATATTGTCCAAAAGGTGCACAGAATCTAAAAGCATATGTATGCCATGTCTTCCTTTGCTCTCTCTCTTTTCCTCCCTGCTTTTCTTGGATTTTTATTTCATTCCTTCTCCTCCTTCTTTGTCTACTCATTTTTCTTCACTATCTTTTCTTTTTCCCCCAACAGGAATGAAAATATAAAATATCAGTATAAAATCTGACTTCTAGGGTGAGCATTATTATCAATAAGGTAAACAACTGTTCAGAATCCATGTTAAATTATTTCAAAGTGCATTCAGATGACCAGTCACTGACTGGTTATGATTAGTGATTAATTCCAAATTGGTCACCTTCATGGAGGTAGAAGAAAGATGTGATTAACTAGAAGAGAAAAGGTGAATCAAATGCATTCTCAAAAGTGTCATCCACACTTTTTAAAGGGAAGAGGTTTCTTATTTTCTTTCAACTTCCATCAACTAATTGCCTTTTAGAGAATGTAGATAAAATATAGAAGATTAAATTGTCTACATATGGGCATTATGTCCCCACTCCATGCACCATCACCCCACCACCCCCCATTCACCTTGGGTATGATTTTGCTCTGGATCTTATATGCCTGGTACCTGATCCCATCAACACCTCATGATCACACAGGCTGGTGTGCTTCTGCCATGTGGGCTTTGTTGCTTCTCAGCTAGATGGCCACTTGTTTATCTTCAAGCCTTTATGATCTTATATGCTACATCTTTTGGTAGCCAGGCACCATCAGCTTTCTTCACCACATTTACTTATGCACCCATTTTGTCTTCAGCAATCGTGTCAGGTAGGTGAGCATCACAGAATGACAGATTATTGGAACAAAGTGTTCTTGTGTTGAGGGAGTACTTGAGTAAAGGCCAAATGTCCATCTGCAACTTTAATTCTTAATATATAGATATGAGTACATAGTTCTATTAATATACATACATATGCACCTGTATTTAGATCTCTATAAATGTCCTTTGCCTCCTGGTTCTTTCCTCTATTTCCTTTTACTTTCCTCTTGTCCCACCATCATATTTGGCCTTCATTAAGGTTTAGTAATTCTGTGCTGGTACATTTCCCTTGATTAAGCCCTACTAGGCATCCTACACTCTTCTTTCCATTTATTTTAGTTCACTTATTGTTCCCTTGTCCCAGGGTTTGTTTCCCACCTCGCCTTCCTTTCTCCCACCTCCCCTTCTCCTGTATCCCCCCCCACCCCCGGTACCATTGGTCCCTTGTTTTTCATCTCTAAATTATCCAGATAGACATGCAGAGACATTAATAAGTGCAAAAACCCGGCAAAGCCAAATAAAATGAGCCAGTCAGGATGCAGTACAGCACCTACCAAACACACAACTTTCCTCTAGTTCTTTGCTGCTTCCTTCCCCCACCCCTGCTATCATGCCCTCAATTCTACCTTACAAATCAGATTAGACCAGAATATGCACGCTGTTACAGACAAGAGCCCATAACTTATGGAATCCAATATAGATAACCCCCTCAGCGTCAACACTGAGAACAAATATACCAGGAAGATTGTGTGTGTGTGTGGGGGGGGGCATCCATCACAAGGATCAACCTATTACCCCCTCTCAGGGTGATTAACAACATAAAAGTTGGTGAGGAGTGACTGAGGACCATGTAAGATATGAAAATAATAATCTATATTATTATTATAAATGGGCAGCTGATATTACGGCTCAAGTGGGAAGAGAAAGCTTTGAAAATGAGGATGGTAGCATATGTGCAAACATGCTTGAAATACTGGATGAATGTATGGATTGTGATAAGAGATGTAAGTACCCCCAATAAAAGTATTTAATACAATTTTAAAAAGAGAAAAATATATATATAAGAGATTTTTCAGTTAACTCCAAGCCTATTTGGTTTATTTTTCCATCCACAAAACAATAGTTAAATGATACTCTGGATTGTTAGTGGTTTAATTGATTTTCTCTCAATTATATTTCATTCATTCTAATTTATCAGTTTTATAATATATGCTACTTCATACAGCACATTTTGGAATGTGATAGAACAAATGCAACATAGACCCTCAAAGAAGAACACCAACTATACATGTGTATGAAAGCGGAGCATGAAAATATATCATGAAAGTGAAATTAAAGTAGATTATATGCTTATATCTTTTTTGCATAATTGAATTGATAGTTTAGACAAGAAAAATTGCAATGTTAATAAGGTTTGATTATTGGAACTAAATCATAAAAGTAATTTCCAACACAATGCAATGGATTAATTGCTGTTGTATGGGAAGACATCAGCAACAAAGCAAATGGAATCACCTTTATTACAACCCATGGTCCTCCCACTTAAGTTAGAGCAGAGTTCTCCATATGGTGAGCAAAGCTTGTGAATTTTTGGAGCTAGACCCAGAGACCATTTTTCCAAGACTCTTCTGGGTGGATTGCAATATCAACCTTCCAGTTAGTAGCCCAGCTCTTACCATTTTCGCCATCCAGGAACTCCATAGAAAGAAAATGGCTTAACAAACAAAAAAGATAATATGTGAGCTCTGTGCAAGATCTCCAAAGTACGTGTTTGGATGTGGGCATAATAAAGAACTTTTCAATAAAATATACACTTAAGAAGAAAAGATATAGATAAAATTAGGTTGGGGTTTTGAGGTCTCTACCTTGGAGGAGAGTCTGAATGTGGTAACAAGAACATTTAAAGTTTACAGCAAGGCTCAGCTAATATAAAAGTGTAGTAATATATATATCACATAAAAAAGGATTCTATGCGGTAGATTTTAGTCAAACTAATGGATCCTTGACTTCTCATGAAAAGAATATTCATAATTTTCTTCTACAGAGGACACATTTGCAATTTTTTTCAAATCTATTTATTTATTTGTTTATTAGTTATTATGCTTTATTCATTTTATTGGGGGCTCTTACAATTCTTGTTACAAACCATACATCAGTTGTATCTGACATAGTCGTACATAAATTCCATCGTTCTTTTCTAGACATTTACTTTCCATTGAGTCCCCCCCACCCCACCAGCCGCCAACCCTCCTGGCCCTATGATAGACTGTAGATTGTTAATTATTTTCAAATCTCACACCGACCACTGTCTCCCTTCCACTCTGGTTTATGTTGTTCTTCCCCCAAGCTGGGGATGTGTAGTTATGTGCCATTCATTGCGATCAGTGCCTTCCTCCCTCCCCACCTCTCCCTACCTTCCCCTTACCCTTTTGGTATCTTGATTCCCACTCCTTTTCCTGGGTTTCATGTGTTATGAGTTTTATTTCTTGCCTGTACCTATATACATGGTCCCTTCTAGTCCAGAGTGGGAGGTGGCACTGAGGTCGTGATAGCGGGGAGTAAGGAGGCCTCCAGGACACAGAGGTATATTGCGTGATCCATCATGCTCTACTGCACCCTGATAGACTCATCCCCTCCCTGAGAACCTTCTGTGGGGGGATGTTCCATTGGTCATAGATGGGCTTTGGGTCTCCGCTCCAACCCCCCTCAAAGGACACATTTTATACTGAACAATAAATTTCCTAGTAAACGTCTAAGATGATAGTTAGGAAATAATTCTGGAGAAAAATTTCATCAAATGATAAAGAAATGTCTAGGTTATCATAAATTTAAATGCACACATGTATATTAAATATATACAATGCATATTAATAATTATGTCAGTGTACTCAGACACATTAATATAAAAATAAGTATATATATATATAATTTACAAAAAATAAACAAAATTATCCTCCTTATTTTGGTTGGTGTTCAAACAAATGGTTATCAAGCTGATCTGATTCATAGGGTGGAGCAGAGCACAAGGTTTCCAAATCTGTTAATGTATACAGAATCCAACTGCCACATCTTTCTCCTACAAAGTAAATAGTAAGTTTGAACAGCCAACTGATTAGTTAGCAGCCAAGTGATCAAACCAGTGCACCATCAGGTTTCTTCCTGTTGATATTAATTAAATTTTTTGGTTTCCTTTTTCTCAGGAGGCAACCTATAATTTAATGGTTTCAGATATCTATTTCTCAAATGATTCAGGACTTTGAAAGATATTTTCAATCTCCTCTCTGTAGCCTTCAAAACACAGTTAAATTGAGCACAAAATAAATAATCAATTCTTAGCTTCATTCTAGGAAAACAAAGATAAGGTTTGTGAAACAGTAACAATTTTCAAGGAAATAATTACCTATAATTAAATGGGTAAAATATTTCTCTGGACAAATTGATTATGGATAAGCATAAAGTGTCATTCAGCTTACAAAATCCACTTGACCTTAAACTTTTATGCTACCCCCACCTCTCTCACTGCCATCAATTTAAACAATTAGAATAAAGAGTGGGGGGGTGGGTGCACACCTATTTTTGTCATCAAAACAGTGAACTTCCCATGTAGAAAAAGAAACTCTTAAACCAGTACAGAAAGTTGATAAGTGGTTTGAGTAGATAGAGATCATAATATTATACATAAAGATGAAAACTTTGATTCTCAAAAGTATCTTAAGAATAACCACTTAAGTAAAATTGTTCCACAGCAAAATGTGTTCTAAGATTAGAACCAATAGTATGAGGTTATAACTGTGACTGAGACATGAATTGACTGAGACATAATTTTACATATTAAAAAGAATTAATGATATTTTAAATATGATTTATATATATTATCCAGCAAAATTTCATTATACCGTGATAGTCCATAAAAAGTCATTATACAGAGAAAATGGATATCAACATTTTTAAGCTCCTTATATTAGTGTGTATCTAAAATGAATCGAAAGGTATTTAAAATGCATACATTGACCCTTTTGAAACCATTTCATAAGGGTTTGTTAATATATTTACTAGACAAAGATATTATTTTGGAAGAGAATGGAACTTTTGCTTTTCTTATTTTTATGTGGAGTAAATATGTGGAGCCTGCAATACTTTGAGAAAACAGAATAGGAAGCATAGGTAGAGAAGGCTGAATTGTTTAAATATCCTTATGGTGCCTTCATTTTGCAGTTGTACTGAAGCAGAGAGGCCAGGCAGGAAGAAAACTAGATTTGGAAGCAGAAATATCTCTCTTCATTTCAGATAATACCATTAAGAATCAATGTGACACTGGGAGAGTCACGTTTTCTTGAGTGAGCTAGATGTCTATACAATTGAAAACAAGGAGTTTGGGTAAATGGTCTTTAAAATAGTTTTTACACAGAAAAATGACCAGGCCACTTCCATAACCATTTTAAATAATTGTTCACAAAAAATATCAAGTCATTATGATAGTACTATGCATGAATTTCCATATTAAGTAGGATTTCTGTAGTATTAGTGATTGAATCACTGCCATCAAGTCAATGCTGACTCACAGAGACCAACCCATGTGGGTTTCCAAGACTTTAACTGTTTAGGGGAGTAAAAAGCTTCATGCTTCTCTGGCTAAGTGGCTGGTGGTTTCAAAGTGCCTACTATTTGGATCACAGCCCAACTCATAACCACTACACCACCAGAGCTCCTTATCAGTGATATAAATGGATAAAAATAACAGGGTGATTCCATAAGGAAATTCAAAATTCTCCCACATCACTACCATCACGTTAATTCTGACTGGCAGCTGACTCTATAGGACAAGGTATAACTCCTTCTGTTAATTTTCAAGGCTGTAACTATTTACTGGGCTAGAAAGCCTTACCTTACCTTCTTGGAGTGACTAGTAGTTTTGAACTGCTGACCTTGCAGCTAGCAGCCTAAAGTATAACTTACTATGCCACCAGGGCTCTACACATAAAAAGAGATTGCTAATTGTAAGCATATATGTGGTCACACACTCTGACCTTCACTCATTCACATCACCATGGAGAAGCCTAGTCTTCTCTTCTAACTTATGAAGGTACAAGAATCAAGGTTGTAGAGAAAGCAGATCATGTTTTATACACATAGATCAAGGAGATGAACTCTAAATTGATGACTTTTCCATTCCCTCTATATTGCCCCAATGAATAGTTATTGAATGATTTCTGTATTCTATCTCTTTTTATACATACTGTGGACATATCAGTGACAAAGACATAGCATCTATGCAAATATAAATAAATTTATAAATATAAAAAATAAATGAGTATATATAAGTAAAGCTCAAATATAGCTTGTAGTATTGGAAAAATACAAAATGAGTCAAAAAGCAGTATTTATCTCTCTAGTCACTAAAATATGTTTTGGTTAGTATTTTCCCATGTTAAACTAGTATTTGAAAACATGAGTATTAAATTCTTGAGATTTAACTTTATTGAATGTCATACTCCCAGCTCTCCTACAAGTTAAATGCTGAGCTCAAGAAGTTTTGTAAATTATGTTTCCTCTGTGAACCCAGGAATGAAATCAGAATCTTGTGTATAGAAGATGACACAATACTTGTTTATTATATTCTCATTTCAAATGGTATTCATTGTTTAGAGTAAAAATATTAAAAGCATCATTGAATTAAGATATGGTTTTTAAAGTAAGTTCCCTCTTTACATTATGTTTACATTTTCAGAGATAGCCAGCACAGTATGTGGTACATTTTCAGTTTAAGAAACGAGAAATCTAAGGATATAGAGATTGAATAACAAAGTAACCCAAAACAAGAGTCAGTAAAGCTGGAATTTAGAACTTTAATTTCTATGACTGAATCCAATGTTATACTCTTTTACCTTGACAATATTATCACATCTCATTTTTTCTTGTTCTGACTTAGCTACCTACAATTTGTGCCTTTCATTTTACTATGCGCTTTTCTTCAAAATATCACCAAGAGGGTGAAGTGTATGGACTGTCTCAATGAGTTGGTTCACTTGTCTTTTGGCTGTGAGTGCCCATTGAAGAAAATAGATAGGAGATGGATAAGAGAGAAGAAGAAATCCTATCTAATATATATTTCACCAGTTTCCACTCTGATTCCTGTGGGCTGACTACATTCATTCCTTCTCTAAAATGCAGAACTCACTCCAGGTGCCTATTCCACTTAATGTCTTTTTGGATGCTAATAACTATTTCCTCGCCTTCACTTTTAGGGCCCATTGTTTTTAAATGCAATCTACTCAGCTCCAACAAATGGCAACATTAAGGACTAGACAATGAAATATTGTCTAGTCCTGAACTCTCTTCAAAATATTTACGTTATCTATTCTTGAAGTCACAACATCAGTCCATTTGTGGAGGGTCTTCATGTTTTTAGATAAAGTTCCAAAGTAGATGCTTCTCTCAAGGGATTAGTGTAAGATGAAGTCTTCCTGTCATTTCTTCAAAGGGGTATTCTGGCTGTACTTCTGCAAACACAGATTTGTTTGTTATGGCAGTCAAGGGAACATTCAATATTCTTCACCAATGCCACAATTCAAAAACATCATTTCTTCTCCGGTCTTCCTTGTTCATTGTCCAGCTTTTACACACATATTAGGTAATTGAAAATACAATGGCTTGGGTTAGGCACACCTTAGTCCTCAAAGAGACATCTTCGCTCTTTAACCCTTTAAAGATATTATACAGCACATTTACAGTTACTACATAGATTGTTTTCATCAACTGCTTCCATGAGCACTGATCGTGGATCCAAGTAAAATGAAATTCTCAACAACTTAAATCTTTTCTGTTTGATGATATGATCTATTGTTCTAGTGGTGAGGATTTGGCTTGCTTTACAATGAGTCATAATCCAGACTGAAGATTATAGTTTTTGAAATCCCTATGCTTCTCAGTGCTTACAATGATCCAAAATGTTGATTGATTTTGTATAGTTAGTACAATACAAATAAAGATCTTTCTGGTATTCTTTGCTTTTAGTCAAAATTCATCGAATGTCAACAATGATATCACCCATACCATGCTCTTCTGAATCTGGCTTGAGTATCTGGCAGCTCCTTGTCAATGTACTGCTCCAAATGTTTTTGAATATCTTTTTTTCTTAAATCATTTTATTGGGGGGGTCATGCAACTCATCACAATCCATATATACCTCATCTGTGTCAAGAACATTTGTACATTTGTTGCCATTATCATTTTCAAAACATTTGCTTTCTACTAGAGCCCTTGACATCACCTCCTCATTTTCCCCCTCCCTCCTGGCTCCCTCCTCCTTCATGAATCCTTGATAATTTACAAATTAATATTATTTTGTCGTATCTTACACTGTCCAACACCTCCCTTCACCCACTTTCCTGTTTTCCATCCCCCAGGGAGGAGGTTATATGTAGATCCTTGTAATTGGTGCCCCCTTTCTACCCCACCTTCCCTCCACCCTCCTGGTATCGCCACTCTCACCACAGGTCTTGAAGGGTTCACCTGTCCTGGATTCCCTGTGTGTTCCAGTTCCTGTCTGTACCAATGTGCATCCTCTGGTCTAGCCAGGATTATAAGGTAGAATTGGGTTCATGATAGTCGGGGGAGGACGCATTTGAGAACCAGAGGAAAGTTGTATGTTTCATCATTGCTACCTTGTACCCTAACTGGCTTGTCTCCCCCCGCGACCCTTCTGTAAGGGGGTGTCCAGTTGTTTATAGATGGGCTTTGGGTTTCCATTCTACATTCACCTTCATTTACAATGATATAATTTTTTGTTCTTTGATGCCTGATCCCTGATCCCTTCAACACCTCGTGGTCACACAGGTTGGTGTGCTTCTTCCATGTGAGCTTTGTTGCTTCTGAGCTAGATGGCTGCTTGTTTACTTGTGAAGCCTTTAAGACCCCAGACGCTATATATTTTGATAGCCAGGCACCATCAGCTTTCTTCAGCATATTTGGTTATGCACACATTTGTCTTCAGTGATCATATCAGGAAAGTGAGCATCATGGAATGCCAATTTAATAGAACAAAGTGTTCTTGCACTGAGGAAGTACTTCAGTGGAGATTGAGTGTCCATCTGCTGGCTTAATATTAAGCCTATAAATATATGCACGTAGATCTATTTCCCCATCATCCTATATAAATATGTGTACATATGCACATGCCTGTATTTAGACCTCTATAAATGCCCTTGCCACCTAGCTCTTTCCTCTATTTCTTTTTACTTTCCTCTTGTCCTACTATAATTCTCATCCCTCATTTGGGTTTCAGTAATTTCTCTCGGTTACATTGCCCTTGCTGAATCCCTATAGGCCTCTAACACCTCCCTTGCCACTAATTTTGGATCATTTGTTGCTCCTTTCTCCCTTGGTTGGTTAACACCACCTCCTTTCCCCCAGACTCCCCTCTCTGATGTCCCCCTGGAACTGTTGGTCCCATTGTTTTCTGCTCCAGACTGTTCATCCAGTCTATCTTATCTAGATAGATCTGCAGAGATAATGATATGCACCAAAAATGAAGACATAGCAAGACAAAGAGACAAAAGAGAACACAATGATGACAACAAAAAAGAAAACATGGCACAGAAAAGAATAAATTACTTTAAAAAAAAGAAAGAAAAACCTGTAAATAGATCAAGGTCTGATTTTTTACATTTAGGAGTGTCCTCCTGTCAAGTCTGATGGGGTGCCACGCTCTGGCCCCAAAGTCTATCATTTTCACTCCCACGGGAGCTCCCTGCTCCGCTCACCCCTCTGTTCTGCTGCACACATTTAGTGTTTTGCCTCAGTGTTGCGGTGTCACACGGGCCCAATCCCGACACTATGTCTCTACTGTTGTCCCCCGTAGGGCCTTGGGTCAGCCAGGGACATCATGTCTCATATTGGGATCAGCCATATGGTTCACTCTGTTCATTGGCTGGTCAGAGCAGGGATATCAACCTCCAGGTCTGGTGAGCCAGGATGTGCTCCACTCTCTATTCCTCCCCATTAATTTGCTCCCATGTGCTCTAATCAGACATGTCATTCTCCTCTAGCTTCAGCTTCAGTTGTGTCCTCTAAAGTAAATTCTTCTGGGGGGTGGGGGGTGTCCACATAGCTGGTATTGGGCCCAAGCCCTCAGGCCCATCCACTGGCTCCCCTCTCCATGCCAGCATGCTGCATTCACATCCCAAAACACTGGGTTTAGGTCTGGCCCCTCTTTCCCTGTGGAGACACAAACAATACCCTCCCATTGGGAGAGTCAGTGCCCTATTCACCCGACACACATCTCTTTTTTGTTTACTTTCCTCTACCCCCTACCCCACTTTTTAGTTGGCTATCATATGTACCCATGGATTTGGTCTGGCCCCTGCCATACTTCCTGGACCTCACCCCTGGAGTGTTTGTATAAAGCAAATTTTTCCCTGTGCCCCTTTTACAATTTTCTTTTCTTTTTTATAAACTTACCTCAGTGGACTCATGTCGTACTTGTACTTTTGTGCTTGGCTTATTTGACTTAGCATAATTTCCTCCATTTCTTCCCATGCAGTGATATGCTTCATGTGTCTGTCACTGCTTTTAAACGATGCACAGTACTCCATTGTGTGGATGTACCACAGTTTTTAATCCATTTGTCGGTTGCTGGAAATTTGGGTTGTTTCCAACTCCTTGCAATTGTGAACTGTGCCTCGATGAACATTGGAGCACAGATGTCTGGCTGTGGTTTGTTTCTTGCCTCTTCTGGGTAGATGCCCAGTAGGGGGATTCCTCGGTCATATGATAGCTCAATTTCCATCTGTTTTAGAAATTGCAAAATCGATTTCCATAGTGGCTGTACATATGTACATATCCATATGTACATATGTACATATCCAGGAGTGGATGAGAGTTCCTATCTCACCACAGCCCCTCCAACACTTGTCGCTTTCTGATTTTTTTGAATTGGGCTCTGAGGATATTAGGTGGTATCTCATAGTTGTTTTAATTTGCATTTCTCTTATTGCAAACAATCGGGATCAGTTTCTTATGTATTTATTGGCCATTCAGATTTCAGACTCTGTGAAACTTCTGTTCAGATCCTTTGCCCACCTCCTCAGTGGGCAGTTAGTTTTTCTCTTAATGTAAGGTTGCAAAGTATTCTAAATTTTAGTAATAAGACTTTTGTCTGATGTGTCATTGCTAAAGATGTTTTCCCAGTTGGTGGGCTCTCTTATTAATGTATTGGTGAATGCTTTTGATGTACACATGTGACTTATCTTCAGTATATCTGACTTGTCTATTTGTGACTGCTCTGTATTTGTATCCTTCCATATGTCCTATAGCCTATGTATTCCCTGTGCCAAGCTTCTCAAGTTTGCCCAATTCCCTCATTAATTGCCCTAATTGTTTGGGGTTTTATCTCAAGGTCTGTGATCCACCTTGAGCTTATTCTTGTGCATAGAGTGAGGTAAGGGTCTTGCTTCTTTATTCTGCATGTAGATATCCATTTTTTTCCAGCACCATTTATTGAAGAGCGCATCTGCTTCCCATTGGATATTTTTTGGGCCCTTATCAGAGATCAGTTGCCTGTATACTGATGGTTTTATTTCTGCGCCTTCAGCTCTTTTCCATTGGTCTGACTATCTGTTGTTATCCCAGGACCATACTGTTTTGACTAATGTGGCTGTATAATATGCGCTGAAGTCAGGTAGAGCAAGACCTCCCACTTTGTCCTTCCTCTAGAGGAGTTCTCTGCTAATTATGGGCTTCTTCCCCCTCCATATGAAGTTGGTAATCAGTTTTTCCAATTGGTTGAAGAACGACGGTGGTTTTCCTATCAGGATAGCATGAACTTATATAGTGTCTTGGGCAGAACTGACATCTTTAGTATATTAAGTCTGCCAATCCACGAGCATAGGATATTCTTCCATTTGTTGAGGTCACTCTTGATTTCTTGTCCCTGTTTCCTTGAAAATAAAACAGTGTCTTATATTAATTTTTGCCCCCAAAGATGTGTTAGGTCTTATTTTCAGGGGATATCTTATTTTTCCATGAAGAAGAATATGGTACACATTTATTGTTCATTGTTTTATTAAAAGAGACCTCGCACTTCCTGTCTGCTCCGGCTGTGCTGCTGCCAACAGTTAGCTGCGCAACAGCACCCACCACTACGGTCGAGATTACAGAGTTATGGTAGCTTCAGGTGGTCTTATTTTGGAGGAGGTCTTATTTTCGGGGAGAATGCCTTATATTTCAGCAAGAGGCAAAACTGTAAGTAGGTCTTATTTTCAGGGAATGTCTTACTTTCAGGGAAACGCGGTAGTCGAGTTTTATAATTTCCCTCATACAAATCTTTCATTTTTCAGTTAGGTATATCCGTAGATATTTTAATTTGTGCTTGGCTTTTAAAAAGGGTACTACCTATTTAATTGTCTCTTCTGTGATCTTGTGTCATATGTAGAGCAGTCCAATGGATTTTTGTTTATTGATCTTGCATCCTGTCTCTTTGCCATATTCCTCTATTGCTTCTAACACTCCACTTGTGGAGTTTAGGAAATTTTCAATGTATAGAATCATATCATCTGCGAATAATGATAATTTAGCCTCTTCCTTCCCCAGGTGAATACCTTTGCTGACTTTTCTTTGTCTTATTTTTTAGCTAGGACCTCCAGTACAATGTTAAATAGGAGTGGGGACAAGTAGCATCCTTGTCTGGTCCCTTTTTTCAGTGGAATTGTTTTCATCTTTTCTCCATTAACTACCACGTTGACTGTTGGATTTTCACATACAGCTTGTATAATACTGAGGAATTTTCCTTCTAATCCTATCTTCTTGATTATCTTAAAAAGGAATGTGTGTTGGATCTTGTCAAATGCTTTTTCTACATCTGTTGATATTATCATGTGGTTCTTATCATTTTTCCTGCCAAAGTGGCAAATAATACTGATTGTCTTTCGTATGTTGAACCATCCCTGCATCCCTGGTATGATTCCCACTTGGTCATGGTGAATTATTTTTTTAATATGCTTTTGTATTCTATGGGCCAGTATTTTGTAAAGGATTTTTGCATCATTGTTCATTAGGGATAGTGATCTGTAATTCTCAATTCTTGTGGGATCTTTGCCCGCTTTAGATATCAGAGTTATACTAGCTTCATAGAAAAAGTTTGGGAGTTTTCTGTCTTTTCCTATGTTCTGGAGGAGTCTGTGTAAGATTGGTGTCAGTTCTCCCCTGCATACTTGGTAGACTTCTCCTGTGAAACCATCTGGCCCAGGGGATTTTTTGGTTGGTAATCCCTTAATAATTTGTCTATTTTTTCCATCAGTATGGGTCTGTTGAGATTTCTGACCTCCATCTGGGATAGTCTACGGAGGGATTGTGTTTCCAAGTATTTGTCCATGTCCTCCAAGTTGTTGAATTCATTAGAGTATAGGCCTTCATAATACTGTGTAATAGTACTTTTAATTTCATTAGTGTCTGTTGTTTTGTCCCCTGTTTCATCCCTCATCCTTGCAATTGCAGTTTGTTCCTTTCTTTCTTTGACGAGGTTTGCCAGCAGTCTATCAATTGTGTTAATTTTTTCAAAGAACAAACTTCAAGCTGTATTAATTCTTTTGATAGTTTTCTTGTTTTCCTTCTCTTGTATCTCAACTCTGATTTATATTATATCTAACCTCTTGCTATTAATAGGGTTGTTCTGTTGTTTCTGCTCTAATTGGTGTAAGTTTCATGCCAGAATATTATCCACGAGTCTTTCTTCTTTTTTCATGTGTGCATTTATTGCTATCAGCCTTCCTCTGATAAATGCCTTTGCTGTATCCCAAAGGTTTGCTACATAGTATTTTCATTCTCACTGGTTTCTAGAAACTTCCTGATTTCATATCTGATCTGGGTTAATACACACTACCTTTGCAATAGAGAATTGTTCATCCTCCAATTGTTTTCTTCACCGTCCTTCTGTTAATGTCCAGCCTTTGGGCACAGTGATCAGAGAAAGACATCTGTATAATCTCAATGTGCTTGGATTTACTCAAGTTCGAATTGTTTCCCAGAATGTGGTTTATTTTTGAATATGTGCCATGTTGGCTTGAAAAGAATGTAAATTTGTTTGCGTTTGGGTGGAAAACTGAAAATATCTATCAAGTCAAGTCGTCTAATTTTACTGTTTAGATCTATACACTCCTTGTTGATTTTCTTTCCCAGTGATCTATCTTTTTTAGAGAGTGGTGTATTAAAGTCACCAACTATACTTTTTGAGCCTGTGATCTCTTTTTTCATCTTTTGGATTGTTTGATTTACAAAATTCACAGGTCACTCATTGGGCACATATTTATTTATTATGCTTACTGGTTTTTGGTCCACTCTTCCCTTGAGCATTATATAGTGCCTCTCGTTGTCTGTTATGATGGCTTGTATCTTGAGGTCAATTTTGTCAGATCTTAAGATCACTCCCCCTGATTTTCTTGCATTGCCATTTTCTTGGTATATTTTTCTTCAGCCTTTAATTCTCATTGTGTTTTTGTCTCAAAGCTTGAGATGTGTCTCCTGCAGGCAACAGATTGATGGGTTATGTTTACTGAGCCAGTCTGTTAGCCTCTGCCATTTAATGCCTACGTTCAGGCCATCGATATTTAGTGCTATTACATCCATCTATGGACTCTGTGATGTCATCTTGTACCTTTTGTGTTGGCTACTTTCCTACCTACCTATCTAATCCGCTTGTGTTGCGTGTGGTTTATGTTTGCCTTATTTCCACTATTGAGTCAATGCTATCCTGAGGGCTGTTTTCTCTTTGTCACCCTATGGGAGGAGTTGTTCTTTGTGGTGGTCTCTTATTTCCCCACAGTGAGGGTTGATCTTCGGCCCATACTGGATTGACAAGGATCTTTTGTAGGGCTGGGTTTCTTTTTATGCATTCTTTGAAGTTCTTGTCTGGGAAGACTCTTACTTCTCCATATATCTTAATAGATAATTTTTCCGGGTAAAGTATTCTTGGGTTTGCGCCGTTTTCCTTCAATTATTGGAATATGTTACTCCATTCCCTCCTCTTCCTCATCATGTCTGCTGATACGTGTATACATACTCTTATTGGGGTACCTTTATACGTGACTATTTGCTTTTTCCTAGCTGCTTTTATGATTTTCTCCTTTTCCTCATACTTAGATAATTTGAATATTAGCTGTTTTGATGACTTCTTTGGATTCAGTTTGGATGGTGTTCTTTCAGCTTCCTGAATGGTTGCCTGATTTTCATTTATTAAGCTGGGGAAGTTTTCCTCTAAGAATTCCCTGGATATTTTTGCTGTTGACTTCTTTGTTGTGTCCTGTTCTGGTAGTCCAAGTGTTTTAATACTGTTCCTATTCATTGCATCAGACATGACTCTCAGGTTTTCTTCAGCTTCTCTGATTGCCTTATTTGACTACTTTTCCCATTCGCTGAGGTCTGCCTGGTTATCCTCTAGGTCACTGGTGTGATTCTCTGCCTCCTCAAGTCTGTTGGCAACGTCTGTCAATTTGACTCTGGATTTTGTTATTTCATCCCTTTACTCTTATATTTCCCTTTGGTGTGCTGCCTTTATCTCCTCTATCATGTCATCCTTTTTTCTATATTGCTTCCCTCATGTCCTGCATGACTCCAAGCAGTATCCTGAAAATTTATTTCTGTGGCAGGTCAATATCTGCTTTTTCTATGCATATTGTTAAGTTCATGACTTCTTTGGCATTGTCTTCTATTTCTCCTGCTTTGTCATTGAGGCTGTTAACACTGGTTGCTGTTTATGTGTAGTTTTAGAGGAGTCTGGAGCCATCTTCCAGAGATGAAGAGCCCTGGGCTCTATCTTGGGGACTTCTATGAGTGCTTTTATGAACTACCTGCCAGTACCTGTACTGATGGGTCGACTGAGTCTTAACTAGTCACCATTTTCCTTGTGTCTCTTTTTGAGTATCTTTAGTAAAACTTTACTAGCATGTGATATTAATGAAATTGTTTAATAATTTGCACATTTTCTTGAATCTTATTTATTTAGCATAGGCACAAATTAGCATTCCTTTAGTTATTTGGTCAAAAAACTGTCTTTCACGTTTCTTGGTATACACTACTGTTTCCAGTACCACTATATCTTCCTGTGCTTTCACTCTTACCCTAGCCGACCTATATTCCGTTATTTGGAATGTGAGTTGGATGGACCTCTCATGTGAGGAAAAAGAAAATAAGAAAAAGAAGAGTGAAAAAGAAGAGAGAAAAAAAAACCCAAACAAACCTGATCGCGATGAGACTGACTATGGAGGGAAAGATAGAAGGGCAAGCAAATAAAGAAAGAAGAAATAGAGTGTTAAGTCAGGAGATAACTGAGACTTGATCACCTGCCGGTGGGGCTGAAAGAGCTCCAACTCTTCCTAAAGGTAGTGGTGTGGTGTGCCCACTTGATGTAGTGTTATACAGATGCAGGATGGGGTTACTCTTGAAGGCAAGATCGCACCAGCGGTGGGGCATCAGTTCTTTGAGTGCTGGATTTCACTGGTCTACCTACCCTGTGCTGTATGTAACACTACAACAGGGAGGTGGGATGGGATATTCCCACAGCTCCATGTAGGGCCCCAGGACAGGGAGGACCTCCCTAGCTGTGTGTAGAATCACTGAGAGGGAAGCTGGGCTTATTGTCCTATCTAGACTGCTGGAGCCCTACTAAATTAGAGGAATTTTAATTCTTTTTAATTTTCCCCCTGGCCAGCTAGAATATAATCAAATTAAATTGTCTCCCTGGCTGTGGGCCTTAGTTCTATGCTCTATTAGAAGCTTAGACTTGCTTAAGTTGGTCTTTGTTATGCAAAAATCCTCTAGGCCCTATAGCTAAGTTCTGGCATTCTTTACTTGGGATTTTTCTTATGCTGATTTATTTTAAGGGCCCCTTCTTTGTGCTCCTTGGAGCTGAGCAACAAGGCTGGGATTTGAGTTTTTACCAATAATATATATTTCACTCTTTTTAATATTATGCTTGTGAGGTGCTCTGATTTGGGTGCTGTCACTCTGACTCCCAGAGGAGGAGATCCAGCTTATCAGGGGGATTGTTTCCTTCTCAGCCAATTGGAACTGAATTCGCCCCCTGGACTTTGACTATCTGCCTATTTACTCTCACACCACAATCTGCCTCAGGAAAATTTCTGCTCTTTCTTCTACTCCAAATTATGGCTACCTGCTCCCCAGGTTATGCACTCAAGGCAGCTAGCAGCACGGAGAGCTCTGGCATGGGATTCTCCTCTTGTCTGGGGTTATGTTCCCTCTAAGACGTCGGCCTGGAGGAATCGCTATTCATGGCGAAAGGGCGGGAGGAGCTTTTCAACTGTAGCCCATAAGCTCAGCTCACTGAACCTAGAGCGATTTAGAGCATTCTTGGTTCACTTTGAGAGTGGAAATTACACAAAAAGGGGGGGTTCAGGAGAGACCCCAGTACCCTAATTCTAATTTCAGGACCCCACTTCCCAGTCTCCTTCACCTTACCTCCCAATTTTCTGGTCTGGCAGCAGACGCTCCGGACGGGTGAGTCTTAACTAGTCACCATTGTCCCTGTGTTTATTTTTGAGTATCTTTAGCAAAACTTTACTAACATGTGATATTAATGAAATCGTTTAATAATTTGCACATTTTCTTGAATCTTATTTATTTAGCATAGGAACAAATTATCATTCCTTTAGTTATTTGGTCAAAAAACTGTCTTTCACGTTTCTTGGTATACACTAT
The DNA here is from genome assembly GCF_000313985.2 of Echinops telfairi. Lineage (NCBI taxonomy): Eukaryota > Metazoa > Chordata > Mammalia > Afrosoricida > Tenrecidae > Echinops > Echinops telfairi. The sequence goes on from NW_022107407.1 coordinate 8,639,394, forward strand.
TGTTTCCAGTACAAGATCATTGAAACATCTCCATTAGCGTCCCATCAATTCCTAGAGGTTCTCTCCTAGGGGCTTTCAGTACGGTTTGGATTTCTTCCTTCATTACTATCAGTAATTGCTAATATGCCGGTCTTTTGATACACTTGAACATCAACCAATTATTTTTCATACAGCGGCTCCATCTTCTTTCCATGCTTCCTGTGTGCTTCCATATTTTGCCCATAGAATACTTCAATATTGTAATTTGAAGCTCAATTAATTTTTTCAATTGATTGGCTTGAAAACTTTCTAGTGTGTTCTTCTGTTTTGAAGGATCCCTGCTGGCCCAGTGGGCACACATTATAAGAACAGAGGTCAGAAGTTACAAATTATAGATAAGAGACACAGGCTCATGACACACGGAATTCAGGAACAGGAGTGGGAATAGTGATACCAGAAGTGTAGTGGAAAGTGGGGGAGAGGAGGAAGGGAGAACCCATCACAATGATTGACATATAACCATAAACCCCTTTCCAGGGGGAAGAACAACAGAAAACATGGGGAAGGGAGAGAGAGCAGTTGGTGTTAAGAGATGAAAATAATAATAATTTATAATTTATCAAGGAATTCTAAGGGTGGGTGGGGGAGTGAGGGATAAAAGAGAAGTTGATACTAAGGGCTCAATAGAAAGCAAATATCTAAAAAAGAATGAGGCAACATATGTATAAATATACCTGATGCAATCGATGTATGGATTGCAACAATAGTTGTAGGAGTCCCAAATAAAATGATCTTTTAATTAAAAAAAATTTACCAATTAAGTCAAACTGGACTCAATGACAATTTGTCTGTTAGTCTTCCTTTTTTATTTTTCTCTTTGTACCTCCCATTATAATGCTTTGTTTTCTCTCTTTTAGCTACTTAAAATTTTTTCTGTTTATCTCTTTCACTTAATCATTTTGTTCATTCATATTACATACTCAAATTACTACATTCAAGAGTAAATTTTAAAGTCTCTTCTGAATCCACTTTAGTTTTTTCTTTTCTTATCTTCTTAATAACCTTTCCTTTGTTCATGCATAATGTACATTATGTGATTCCTATCCATACTTCTGTAACTAGTTTGTTGTGTTAATATCATTGAGCCAGCTCCAATTCATAGTGACCTTATGTATAACAGAAGAACATTTTTGTCTGCTGCCAACTTCATGACTTTTGATATATTTGTGTCCATTGCTGAAGGTATTGTGTTAATCAGTTTCATTCATTTTTGGCTTACTAGCTTCACCAAACATGATGTCCTTTTCTAGCAATTAGTCTTTCCCGATGATTATTTCAAAGTAAGTGCCTTTAGTTTAAAACTGATTTGTTGGTAACTTTTCTTCTGGTTGTTTAATTTTAAAATCTTAAGCCAGGTTATAATTCCGTGTTCTTTGGCAACTATATAGAACTTGGACCACTTGTGATATCGGTTTCCCCCTGAGTCACTCCGTGGTAAATAAGCCAACAGGCAGCCTGACCTGGTGGCTAGAAATGAAGGAAATAGCAATTCATTTCTCACTTAACATCACATAGTTCTGTCTGCAATTCTTTGGAGCAATGAGCTAGGAGGCTTTCCAGTTGCCCTTACTCAAAGTGGAGCACTCAGGACGGTGGTTATATCTCAACGGCCATTTGTGCTTTGTCTTTACACCTCTAGTATTGCTGAGGAAGTACACATTGGCTTAAGGATCACTTAAGGACTCCTTATATGCATGCAGATAAAAATGTCTGAGTTGGTGGTTTCCTTTGATTCTTGCTCTCTCATGCCTCATGTCTTCTGCTTGGTGGGCAGAAGTGGGTTGCAATTCTCTGAACTCATTGTCTTTGGGGTTCTTATTGAAGATGATCTTTACAGTGTATATCAGAATCTGCAGTATTATCTCAAAAGAAGGTAGTAATGTGGTTTTTATTAAAAATCCAACAACCACACCATCCAAGAGCACTGTCCATCCACCAGCTGAGTGCACAGTATCCACTAAGAGCTGGCAGTCTTGGGTAATCTGGTGCACATATTCCTTCATTGAAGCCATGGTGAGATGGTCCCCCAACAATGCTTTCTCCACCATGGAATCAACTATACTTGAAATGAGGAAGATATGCTGTTCAACCCGAGTTAGCATATCATTAGCAGATCAGCACACTCTCACTAATAGGCAGGAATGCTGTAATCATAAATCCTGCATTCTGACATCAGGTGATCAGTCACTTCATATAGTTCTGTAGCATTGTGTGTGGCCAGCTCCGATGCAGGGGTGTCATGGCTGCCTCTTGCAGTGCCGTTGGAGATTGGCTATACACTGCTCTAAGCACTCCTGCAACCCTCATGTCACAAACTGGCTTAATTCTCTAAGGAACTAAAACTAGTTAATTCTCCCCTAATTTACCCAGTTGGATTCTGTTCTATCTCCCCCACCCTGCCTTTTTTTTTCTCCAGCCCAAATGTGACACTTTTTTGGAATGTTTAAGTTATGAAAAATTGATTTCACAAAGAATATTTCTAATACTCTTTCAGGGTGGCTTTACTAAGTTTCCATTGCTTCTCACAGGCCCAAAAGATTTTCCTTGAATAAACCATTTCCATGTTAAACATACCCACTCCTTAGTTCTGTATTTGTCTCTATTTTACATTACCATAATATCAAATTGTACACACACAGAGTGTTGGAGAGAGAATTATTTTACTTAAAATAACCCTAACATTCTATTCTCTAGAACCAAGCGGAGTCAATTCATTATTTGGGCATTATTTTAGAATTAACTATTTTGTCTAACATATTAGCATACATTTGAGGAGATTTTTATAATACCTCAAAAGTGAACTTTAAATGGCACTGAAAAAGAAAATATTGAGCTATGATCTCAACTGCTAAATTTCATCTCAGCTTCTTAAAGCCAATGATTCTTAACTGTATTACCAGGGGGGAAAAATGCCTTGGTTCTTTTTAGCTGTTTCTTTTGGCAGCTAATTGCTTGCGTCCTATACTCTAAAAAACATATAGATTTGATGATCATGAAAATTATGAGGAAAACATTTAATCATAATTTCTATCTGTAGATGATATTACTAATGCTTAGGGTTTGCCTGATTTGTTTAAGAAAGTATAGCCAAGGATTTTGAGAGCCAAAACTTGAACCCAGGTCTGATTCCTCACCTTACTCTTTTTCCATTGCACAATGCCCAGTGATTAAATAGAGGCTGGATAACATGGGGAAAAGAAATATCCATATCTATTTCTTTAGTTTGGGTTTTAAACATTGCCTACAGTCCCACCTGGGAGCCAATAGAGAGCACTCACCACTTTAAAGGATTTTGACATTTAATTAAATTTGAAAAGCATGTTATGATCCTCAAAAGGAATATACCTTGAGGTTAGTAAGAAATCATCAAGATTAATATGTAAACAAAACTTGCAATTTAAGAACAGAATCTTCAGGACTAACCATATTACCTAAATTGCCTTAAATTTTATTGCATTTACAAATTCACTGTGCATATTCAAGTAGAGTACATTATGAATTTCTTTTACCTACTCAAGATTTGTGCAAAACACAATTTTTCCTCACCAAAATAAAGATTGTAGTTAAATTGCAAGTTAAAATCTTCTAGGTGGCATCCAAAACAAAAGGAAAACAGCAAAGAGAAAAGTAAAGAATGTCAATTTTGCATGCAGGCAACAGAAATTTCTTGGAAAAATTTTATAGGTTATTGTTGCTGGTAAGTACTGTTGAGTCAATTCCCACCAATTGTGATGCTAAGCAGATTCCATATCATTACCTTACTGCTTTTAAGTCTCTTCAATATTTTGCCTATAGAAACAAAGGATACCCTTAGAAGCAAGGATGTTGTCCAGAGAGACCCATCCCTGAAGAAGGACATCATGTTTGGTAAACAACCAGAGGGGCTGTGCAAAAGCAGAAGCCACTCAAAGAGATGGGTTGACCCAGTGGCTGCAACAATGGGCTCAAACATAAGAACAATTGTGAGGATGGTGCAGGGCCGGGCAGTGTTTCCTTCTATGGTATATATGGTTTCTGTGAGTCAGAACTGACATGAAGACATCTAACAACAAACATTTCCTTTTGAAAAATAGGAACAACACAAAAATTCAGATGAGGCTGATTGGCTTTTGATACCACCAGTAACTGCTCTCAAAAGAACACAATTACTTTTCCTTGATTTGATTTAAAAACTCTAGATTGTGCAATTTATTATGGATTATTGTTGGTTTAAAAGATTTTATATCCTCTGTAGAAGGATTTCAGAAAAAAAATCCAGGAACTGGATTGTAGTAAATACATGGTTGCTGGCTTGAGGAAAATTCTGAAAACTGTACATTTCATTATTTTGACACTATCTTGTTCTGGAGGCATCTGAAACTAACCTTCCAGTAGTTTTACTGGGCTTCAGAAAAACTTAAAAAGACCAACTTTTGGGTCATTTTTATTTTTACTTTAAATCACAAGTTAAGTCAAGACTAAAATCTTGTCAAAGTAAGGTTTTGTTTTTGTTTTTCTTTTAGTAATTTTCTTAGTTATATGTCCACTACAGTGAAAGTTTCATTAAGGCAGCCACATCCTGCTATTGGCAAGGGTGCCTGAATACCATCCCTGAAAAGTCCTTTTAGACACTAAATTACGACCATTTTCAGAAAGAAAGAAACAACGTGCCAGTCTCTGTGCACAGGTGTATTCACATACACCAGGAAATTGAAATCCAATTCAGAAGGCGATATTGGAAGCAATTTGAGTCTGGTCCAATCTAGGCAGGGTTGAAACAGCACAAACAATGACTTTGAAGACGATTTTGCCATTTTCCCATTCATTCTGTATGAAGGGAGCCATCAATGTGGAATTAACTGGAAAACACACATTAAATTCCTGCTTATGTCATTTCAGTCATATTAGAAGTAGAAAGTGCCTTGTAATAAGGTTTTAAATAAAATATCATACAATCAAATTAAAATATTAAATTAGAAGCAAAAATATGCTATATACATAGAAAATCAATCATATCATAAAATGCATCTGAATTATTATTTTTAAAAATTAAGTGAAATCCCTAATTAAAATTCGGCTTATACTAACATATTTTCTTATACTGTTAAATATATATGTTGGTCAAATGTTTCCTTTTATGAAATAAATAAATTCCTGAGAAAGTGTTGGAGCACTTAGACTACTTTCTCATGAAGAGAATTATGTTATACACATATGAAGTAAGAACTAAGTAACCAAGAAAAAAATTATCTCCCTTTTGTAAAAGAAAGACTCTTTTTGGCATGAAAATAATCAATTATGTATCTGCTAAAACTTATACATTTGCATAGCATCATGAAACCACCTCTGAAAATAAAGACTATTTCTTGAAGTGTCTTACCCAGAATCAGTTATCCCCTAACCCTGGGGCTCCCTTTACTGTGCATGAGATCACTGAGTATTGACTTCCCTAGGGAGTAGTAAAAATACAGAGCAGACAGGCTCAAAAGTTGAGGGCCAGATAAATGTTTGCCTCCTGTTTAATATATTCTATATGACTGGAGCTATTGAACTAGACAGTGAACTAGTTCTTGTATCTAGAACTTTGGTTACTTGGGTTACTCTCCTGAGTAAGCCTATATTATTTAAAATAACCTGTTTGTTTAATTATAAGGTCTAACATTTTATGACTCTCTCTGACCTAACAAATTTTAGAGCTACCTGCTTAAATTCCCCAAGGATCAAGACAGTTTGTTCTTGCTGCACAGACAAATTAAGCACTATAGTCAACTCCCACTCACAGAAACCATGCTTATCAGCATAGAACGGTGCTCTCTAGAATTTCAGCACCTGATTTGGGGGAAGTTTTCAGTGCACTCTTCCTACAGGGGGCCTCTGGATAAAATGGAAGCTTCAGCTTTTTGATTAGTAGTTGAGTGTATTAACCATTCACCAGACCCAAAAATTCCATATGAAAATGGAAACACGATCTTACTTTTTGTTTTGTTAAATTAATTTATTGTGTTTTGGTGAAAATGTACACACCAAATAAGTTGCATATTCAACAATTTATACATAAAATAGTCCATCACATCAGTTGCTGTCCCCACAACGTTACCACTCTCCCCATTTTACCCTGCCCTCGCTGTTTTCATCTCCTCAGTCCCCCTGAACAATTTTTGTCATCTCAGCTTTGCTCTTCGACAAATATGTGCCTTTTTGGGTGTCATAGTTAAATAATGTAAGGATATTCTTCATATTCTTCAAGGATGCTACATTTTTACTTTGTCTGTCATTAGACTGAAAGGTGATTTCTGGGAGTGGTTTCAGGTCCAAGTGAAAGGGAGTCAGAATGGCAGTTTCAAGGGGATTCACCATTCTCTAGCTCTCTTCATATAGACCTTGTCTTGGTGTTTTATAAAAGTTGTCATATAATATTTGTCGATTTTGATTGACATATTTCACTCAGCATTCACATTGTAATATGTTTTGAAGATGCATGTATGCTGTATGTTTGTATCACATTTTGTTTATCCATTCATCTATTAGATGGGAATCTAATCGGCCCACCCCCTTTTTTGGCTATTGCAATAACGCTGCCGTGAACATGAGTGTGTAGAAGCCTATTTGTATCACTGGTCTTATTTCTCTAGGATATACACTTATGAGTGGGATTACGGAATCACAAGAATGCTTTTGCTAGGTGCCAGTCGAGTCTACTTGATTAATAGCAACCCTATGTAACACAGAAGGAAACAATGCCTGGTCCTGTCCCGTGTCATCCTCATAATTGTTCTATATTTGAAACAATCAATACAGCTATGGTGTCAATCCATCTTGTCAAAGACCTTCCTTTTGTTTGCTGACCTGCTACTTTATCAAGCATGATGCTGTCCTTCTTCTGGGACTGGTCTGTACTTACAGCTTGACCAAAGTACTTGAAACTAAGTTTTTCCATCTTGTTTCTAAGAAGCATTCTGGTTGTACTTCTTCCAAGACAGTTTGGATTTTTGTTTCTTATTTTTTATTTTGGCAGTCCATGGTACTTTCAATATGCCTCACCAGCACATATTAAAAAGCAGATTTTTTTGTTAGTATCCCTTATTCAATGTCCAACTGTCACATGCATATGAGTCCATTGAAAATACTATGGCTAGGGTCAGGCACACCAAAGTCCTCAAAGTAACCTCCTTGATTTTCAATACTTTAAGTAGGTTTTGTGCAGAAGATTTACCCAACGAAATGTGTCCTTTGATCTCCTGACTGGTTCTTCCATGAGCATTGATTGTGAATCCAAGCAAGATGAATTCCTTGACAGCTTCAATCTTTTCTTCATTTGTCATGATGTTACTCATGAAGTTACCTATTGGTCCAGTTGTGAAGATTCTGGTCTTCCTTACATTGACTTGTATTCCACACTGAAGGTTTCATTCCTGATCTTCATCAGCAAGTGTGCCAAGTCATTTTAACTTTTAGCAAGAAAGGTTGTGTCATCTCCATAGCACAGGTTGTTAGTAAGTATTCCTCCAAACTTCATTCCACATTCTTCTTCATGTAGTCCAGCTTCTCTGATTTTCAATCAGCAAACAGATTGAATTATTATGGTAAGAGGATACAAATACATACCTTTCTTGATTTAAAACATGTAGAATTCCTTTGTTCTGTTTGTACTTCTGCATCTTGATCAATGTACACCTTCCACATGACAAGAATTGCCATTCTTCTCAAGACCATACCTCCAAGGAAACAAAGAGCATGACTTGCTACACACATTTTGTTAAAGCCAGAGCTTAGTCCTAACTTAATCCTGTCCATTGGTAGACCAGAGAACTACCTCCAAATTGGAATGAGAGCCACAGGCAATAGAATTCGGAATTACATAGGGAATTATGGGTAGAAGGTGATATTAATTAACTACAGCTCACACATAAAAATATTAGACTCTATTCACTCATTTATATGAGTTTTTCTCAACCAAATCAGTATCACGGGATATGTTCTCTGTTTAATTCATTCTTCCAACCACTGATCCAATTATACTTCCATGCCATTAGACTGAGTTACGCATTTCTAGTATTTTGTTGTTGATCCTTTGGATTTTTTTGTTTGTTTGAGATGAACTGTTTATAGTTGTTTTTGTATTTCTTTCTGTGTTTGCTTTTACACATTGTTTTTCAGAATTCTTCTCTGGTGTCTGAGTTTCCCTTGATCTCTTTGAGGATCCTACATATAAGCCTTTAACATTTTTACCAGGTAGTGCTCTTACTATTTCTCCTTGAGAAAGATTTTCTGCCTATTTATTTTGCTCACTTGTTTGAGCCATCCTATCCTGTTTCTTCATCTAATTTGTCATTGTCAGCTGTATCTAATGCACTAAAGTATTTAATTATATTAATTGATTGTTTGGATTTGTTAATTGTTTTGTTTTATTTAACATATTGGAGCTTAGTTTCTTCTATTTCTTTTTAGAATGAATTTCTTCCTTTGAATTGTTTTGATTTTTTGATTTGTTTTGTTTTAGGTTGGATCTACTATCTACATAGTTATGGAAGTGTCTGTTGCCTGGATGTGATTTACTCTAACTACTGGTTGTGGCCGATCATATCGATCTGCAAGTCCTCCAGATGGATGTGTTCCATCTTACCATATTGAATGGAAGTGTGGGAACAGGTTCTTTCATTGATACTGGATAAAAGTATTGAGTGGTCAAGGTCTCTACACAGCTTTCATGTGACTGTGGGGTCATTTTAAGCTGGTGCTAGTAGTTGGTATGTTCTTTTGAAATCAAGAGAGGGCATCTCTCTGTCCACTGAGATAGAGTGCCACCCAAATAGATGGGGTAGGTTTACTGTGCATGTAAAAAGAAAAAAGTATTTCAATAGATACAGGAGAATTAAAGGGTTTCAGTGCAAATATACCAATCTAAAGATATGCCAATCTGCTGGTGTCACCCCTTTAGATAATTAGAAACTGCTGCTGGTGAGTAGTTCTGTCCCTAATTTGTGGTTTCCCCTACGCACCTTCATTACGGTCATCTGGATCCCTATGGCTCTTGCTGCCTTCCTGCACTTTCCTTTTAAGATCCAGTTCATATTATGGTCACCTTGCTTTGCTCTTGGTTTGTCTACCCAGTATCTCTGGCCTTTATTGGGGATTACAAGAAGTTGTCTTCCTAAGCTCCTCCACTGAAAACTGGTCACAGGATAATCTTACTGTGCTGGGTCAGATCATCGGGTGTCTACAGACAGCAGTCTCCTAATTCATTGTTTCCATCCCCATCAGTGTTTTTTTTGTAATTCCTCATTCTTCCACTTGCTATTCTGCATTTTCAGATTTTCATCTATGTTTGTTAAATTTTGTATTCACCCCTTGGTATAGAGGGGTAGCTTGTTGTTCTTACTGGGTGCAATTGAGGCATTTCCAACCCAAAGTGACCCCATACACAACAGTACAAAATACCGCCTTGTTCTATGCCACTGTCACAATTATTCCTATGCTTTAGCCCATTGTGTCAATCCATCTGTTGAAGAAGTACTTCCTCTCTTTGGTGGCCTCTCTACCAAAATGCTGCCCTTCTTCAGCAACTGCTTTCTCCTGCCAGCCTGTCCAAAATATGTAAGATGAAGCCTCAACCTCTTTTTCTCTAAGGCGTATCCTGGATGTACTTCTTCCAAGACAGAATGGTTGATTGTTTTAGCAGTCAATGGTAATTTCAGTATTCTCCAGGACCACAATTCAAATGCATCCACTCTATTTGGTCTTCCATTTTCAATGTCAAATTTGCACATGTGCATAAGGTAATTGATATTTTGCCGGGCATGATATTTTAGTCCTCAAAGTAGCATCCTTTCTTTTCAATACTTTAAAGAGGTCTTGTGCAGCAAATTTACCTAATGCAACTAGCTTTTTAATTTCTTCACCATTGCTTCCATGAGCATTGATTGTAGATCAAGCAAGGCAAAATTATTGACAACTTCAAACATTTCTCCACTGATCATGGTTACCTATTGGTCCAGTTGTGAAGATTTCAGTCCTCTTTACATTGATTTGTAATCCACACTGAAGACTTCAATCCTTGATCTTGCTCAGAAAGTGATTTAAATCCTTCCCACTTCCAGCAAGTACTGTTGTGTCATCTCCATATCACAGGTAGCTAAAACTTTTCCTCCAATTCTTTTTCATATAAGCTAACTCCGCTTTATTTGCTCAGCATATAGATTGAATAAGTATGGTGAAAGGATACAACCCTGACACACACCTTTACTGATTGTAAACCATGCACTAGTCCTTTGTTTTGTTCCGCATGAGCACAATGAAGTCTTCTGCAACTCCCATTCTTCTCAAGGCTATTCAGAGTGTGTTATGATTCCCACACTTGGAAATCACGGCATTGTCAATAAAACAGAAATAAACACATTTCTGGTATCCCATTTTCAGTCAAGATTCATCTGACATGAACAATAATATACCTCCTTTCCAAGTCCTCTTCTGAGTCTGGTCTGAACCTCTGTCAATAGCCTGCTACTATTGCTGTTGGATGATCTTCAGCAAAATTTTATTTGCATTTGATATTAATGATATTGTTATGTAATTTGAGGATTTTCTCGGGTCACCTTTCTAAGGAATGGGTACAAATATAGATCTCTTTCAGTTAGTTGGCCAAGAAGCTGTCTTCCAAATTTGTTGGTATAGATGAATGAGTAAGTGCTTCCTCTATTTCATCAATTTGTTGAAACATTTCAATTGGTATTCTGTAAATTCCCGGAACCTGATTTTTGGCTAATGCTTTCAGTGCAGCTTGGACTTTTTCTTTAGCACCAATGATTCTTTAAAAAAAAAAAAAATTATTGTGGGCTCGTACAATTCTTACCACAGTCCATACATACATCCATTGAGTCAAGCATATATGTACATTTGTTGTCCTCATCAATCTCAAAACATTTCTCCTCTACTTTAGCCCTTAATGTCATTTGCTCATTTCCCCCTCCCTTCCACCTCCCCCTTGCTCATGACCCCTTCATAATTCATAAATTATTATAGTTTTGTCATAAGTTACACTGTCTGACGTCTTCCTCTGTCCTCTTGTCTGCTGTCCATCCCCCAGGGAGGAGGCTATACTTAGATTCTTCTAAATGGTTTTCCCCCCTTCTACCCCACATTCCCGTCACCCTCCAGGTCTCACCCCTCTCACCACTGGTCCTGAAGGAGTCATCTATCCTGGATTCCCTGTGTTTTAAGTTGCTATCTGTGCCAATGTACATCCTCTGCTCTAGCCAGATTTGCAAGGCATAATTGGGATCATGATATTGTGGGGGAGGAAGCATTTAAGAACTAGAGGAAAGTTATGTGTTTTGTCATTGCTACCCTGCACCCTGATTAGCTCATCTCCTCCCCAAAACCCATCAGCAGGGGGATGGTCAGTTGCCCACCGATGGACTCTGAGTCTCCACTCTGCACTCACCCACCTTTACAATGACAAAATTTCTTGTTCCTTGATGCCTGACACCCAATCCCTTCGACAGCTCATGGACATACATGCTGGTGTGCTTCTTCCATGTGGGCTTTGTTGCTTCTGAGCTAGTTGGCTGCTTGTTTATCTTCAAGCCTTTAAGACCCCAGACCATCAGCTTTCTTCATCACCTTTGCTTATGCACACCTTTGTCTTCGGTGATCATATCAGGAAGGTGGGCACCCACTGATTTGATTTTTAGTTCTTTGATGTCTGATAACTGCACTTCGTGGTCAGACAGGCAAGCACCAATGATTCTTGCTCATATACTATTGCCTGAATGGGGGAGTGTTGACTAGTTCTTTTTGATACAGTGACGCTGTGTATTATTTCTCTTCTTTTAATGCTTACCACATCATTCAATGTTTCTGCTCACAGTGTGTTTGAATAAGTTCTTATGTTTAGCCATGTTCTGAATTACTGATCTTGTACTTACAGGAGCATTAATTTAATTTTATTTCAAAAATGGTATCCCGTGGTTTTTATACACATAGAGTTATATATAGAATTCATAACTCTAGGGGAAGAAGTGCTTTGAACCCATCAGTAACTCCATGGGTAAAGGATGAAGTTGTACAATCCCCTGATGATTTAAATTGTCAGAAACCCAAAGAGCTAATTCTATTATCCCTTAAAGGGTTGGTATGACTGGGAATAACCTCAATGGTGATAAATTTGTAGAGTTTTGTTGCTTACTTCATTCATTTTATATGAAGACAACACTGTTAAAAGTGAGTAGAACCAGTTGAATGTATTAATAACATTTTGATATTTCAATTTTTGTTTGTTTAATTATATTTTGCCTCAGTTTTATATAAATCATGTTCTGCCTTTCTTGATTTCTTAAATTCTCCTTGTCTAATATTTGGAAAATAGAAACAAATGCTTCACTGTATAAGACATTAACAAGGTAGAAAAGTTTAAATATGTGTGAAAGTTAATGTCACATCTTATATGTGACAGATGTATTTCAGAAATGAAAAAAGGAATACTATGTAAAAATGTCAATGTAGGAATAGAGCTTATGTGTGACTGAGTAACTAGAGTCTGGTAAAAGGAAACTCCCAGGACAATAAGATACAGGGATCTGAGAGGAGGGCTCTGGTAACACAAATTCCTTCCATATGGGTTGATCCTAAAATTGGCATTATCAACTAAGATGCAGTTTGCTAGAGTTTTGGGTCTAAGTATAACTTTGGGCATATCTCTGATCATATTTATCTTATTCCATAAAATGTGTTGTCTTTACATCCTCTTAAATACCCCAACAAATTTCAATAATTTGGCTTTTCACTGATCAGTTTTTGTGAATGGTATATTACTTTCATTATGGGATATATTTGCTTTAAAAATTAATGTGACTTTTACTGATTTTATTTAATTATTATAAAAATAACAAATCTCATATTATGAAATAAAAGGACATATAAAGAAGAACATAAACATTGCATATATTCTAAATTAATGTGATGATTCTAGCTAGTTTCTTTTCCTTTTAACATGCATAGATTATACTGTATACTTAATTTTTTCTAAATATATTTTGTACACTTATATCCATATATAAACATGAATTTATTTCTTTTGGAGACCAAAAATATATATGGCCTTGGTAACACCATAAATTAGACAATGGGTTGCTAACTATAATGCCAATTATTTTTAAAAATCAGAAGAAAGATTCTCACTGTTCTCATAAAAGTTTAAAGTCTCAATATACACATATAGGATGGGAATGAATTTGAATTGGCACGGTGGCAGTAGGAATATATATTCACAGACATACCTGATACATGATAAGATATATATCCATTGTGAGGTGTCATTGATGTAGTTTCAGCTCCTAGTGACCCTATTATCACAGAATGTGACACTGTTCAGTCCTGTGCCATCCTCACCAGTGTTATGTTTTAACTCATTGTTGGAACCATGTATTATTCCATCTCCTTGAGGGTCTTCCTCTTTTTCTTTGACTTTCTATTTTACCAAGCATGGTGTCCTCTTCTAGGAATTAGTCTCTACTGATAACATGTGCAAAGTATGTGAAACAAAGTCCTCATTTCTAAGAAGCCTTCTGGATGTACTCTTTTCAAGACAGACATTCTTCTGGTGGTCAACGGTACTTTCAATATTCTTTTCCAATACTGTAATTCAAATGAATCAATTATTCTTTGGACTCCCTTGTTATTTGTCCAACATTCATAAGAATAGAAAGTGATTATAAATAGTATGACTGGGGCCGGCCCATCTTAGTATTCAAGTTGATGTATTTGCTAGTCAGCACTTTGAAAAGGTCTTGTGAAACAGATTTTACCATTACAATTCAACCTTTGATTTTTTTTGGCTACCGTTTTCATTAGCATTGATTGTGGATACAAGCAAAATGAAGTCCTCCACACTTCAAACTTTTATTCTTATATAATGATGGTTATCTGCTGGTACAGTTGTGAGGGTGTTTGTTTTACTTAAATTGAGTTGTAGTCTATAGTAAGACCTGCAGTCCTTGATCTTCATCAGCAAGAAATTCAAGTTCTCTTCACTTTTAGCAAAAAAGATAGTGTCATCTTTGTATCATTGATTGCAAATAAGACTTATACCAACCCTCCAATCTTATTTATATAGTCCAATCTGAGATCATTTGTTCAGCATACATGCTGAATAAGTATGATGAAAATTTACAAATCTGCTACACACTTCTCCTGAATGTAAAGGAAGCACTATTCATTTGTTCTTTTCAAATGACTGTTGTTGTATGTACAGATTCCACAAGAGCACAATGAAGTGTTGTGGAATTCCCATTCTTCTCATTGTTATCCATAATTTATTATAATTCAGAGTTTCATGCTTTTGCAATGTAAATAAAACATTATTAAACATTTTCCAGTATTTTCTGATTTCAGCCAAGATCCAGCTGATATCACCAAAGATATTACTCATTCCGAGACCTTTTTAGAACCTAGCTTGAATTTCTGGCAGCTCCCTGTTGATTATTACTGCAACTATTGTTGAATGATCTTCAAATAAATTTTACTTGCATGTATTATTAAATATATTTTTGGATAATTTCTGAATTCTGTTAGCTATTTTTCTTTGGGTTATGTCCTGTTATGATTCTTTGGGGATATTTTACATGAGCATGGTATTAATTATATTATTTTATTGTACTTGCATTATTTAGGTCACTTTTCTTTGGCGCAGATATGTATCTCTTACAGTCGGTTGGCCAGTGTATTAGTCTAGGTACTTTGGAGAAACAAGTCCAAAGCAACTCACGTATAAGAGAGAGTTTTATGCAAAGAAAATGTGCATCACGAAAACATCCCAACCCAATGCTGCCCAAGCCCACAAGTCCAACATTAACC
>NW_022107407.1:8655994-8711283 GCF_000313985.2 Echinops telfairi
AGAACTAGAAAGGCGAGGCTTCACCACCCATTTATCCCTCCGCCTTTCAACCAGCACCACATGTGATTATGGGCCAGGCTGGCACAATTAACTAACTCAGCCAGGTTGCATTCTTTCAAGTTTCCTGACAAGTGAGTACCTCCACTAGAGCATCTCTTATTGAAACATTCCAATTTATATTGCACTATTCTGTGATTCTTGTTTTTCAACAATGCCATAAGTGCAATTTAGGCTTCTTCCTGCAATGACATTGGTTCTTGATAATATGCTACCTCCTGAAATAGTTGAACATGAACCAATTATTTTTGGAAAAATGACTGTGTATTCCTTCCATGTATCTATTAGGTGTTGTTCTATATTTCCCCATAGTGTCTTTCAATATTGCAACTCAAGATTATAATTTTTTCTTCACTTTTCTCATATTGAGAAATGTTAAGCCTATTCTTCCAATTTTGTGTTCTAACTTCAATCATTGCACTGTCCATGATAAAACTCTACTTTGTTTTCATTCTGCTATCTGCTACTTTCTGTTTTTTTATCTTTCCATTATTTTTTAGCTCACATGTGTTTTTGGTTTTTCTTTTCACTTTCTCATACTCTTTAAATGACCCTTTTCTTTCTTCACATATGAAATATATAATATAGTCATACAAACTATGTGGTCTATGGTCATTAACCTCCATGTGTTTGTATTACTTTGTGGTGGTTTTTGTGTTACTGTGATGCTGGAAGCGATGTTACTGGTATTTCACATACCAGTAGGGAGACTCTAAGTGAACATGTTTCAGCTGAGCTTCCAATCTAAAAACAGACTGCAAAAAAAGAATTGACTACCCACTTCAGAGGAAGTAGCCAGTGAAAGCCTTGTTCATAGTATGGAAACATTGCCAGACACGAAGATCTAATGAATGATAGCAGAACATTATTGGAAAGAGTGATGGAGGATAAGCTCCTTGGGTTGCAAGCATTCAAAATGTGCATAAAGAGGAGCTGCTTTCTCAAAGTAGATCCTACCATGTTGATATGAATGGAGCAACACCTGTGTGAGTAAAATCTCAGTGACCTTCATTTGCTGGTGGAGCACAACTAAAGCTAAGAAGAAATAGATGCAAGCTTCTAATAATCAGGAATTGGAATATATAAAGGGTGTTTTTACCAAATTTGAAAAACATCAACAATGAAACATAGGATTGATAAATCTATAGGGACAGCAAGTAGAATAAGGTTTTCTTTTGTTTGTGTTTGGGGATGGGGTGCAGTGCTGGTTGTGGGAGCCCAGGAAGGAAAAGAAGATTGTGGTATCAATCATACAGTACTACCTGATGTGATTGAGCTATGGAATGATATGATATATGTATTAACTCCCAATTAAAAAATAAATAAATCTCAGCAAAAAGAGAAATATAATGTATAATCATCGATATCCTAGGTGCCAGTAAGCTAACTAGTATTGGCCATTTTAAGTATGGAAATCAATCATATATTTTACTATGCTGGAAATGACAGATGCAAATAAATTGTGGCCAAAGATCATCCAACAATGGATGCAGTAGTAAATTAGCAGGTATCAGCCAGAGATTCAGGCCACATTACAAAAAGGACGTAGAGTAAGGAGCATCACTGATGATGTCAGATGGATCTCATCTGACTACAGAGAATATAAGAAAGGTGTTTATGTATGTTTCATTCACTATGCCAAAGTTGTTAACTCTTTGGATCATAATAAATTCTGGATAATCTTGAGAAGAATGGGAATTTCAGAACACTTCATTGTTCTCATGTACAATTTTTATGTAGATCAATTGGCAGTTATGTGAACAGAACAAGGGAATATTACATGGTTTGAAATCAAGAAAGATGTGCTTCATGGTTGTATCCTCTCACCAAGTTTATTCAATCTGTATGCTGAGCAAAAAATCAGAATAGCTGGCTTTTATACAGAAAAAAATGTGACTTCAGATTTGAAAGAAGGTTTATTTTGCCATTGAGACAATCTTGCTTTCTGAAAATGAAGAGGACTTAAACCACTTCCTATTGAAGATCTGGGGTTGAAGCATTCAATATTTTTTCCAACTTAATATAAAGAAAACCCAAATCCTCACAACTGGCTGAAAGGGTAACATGATAAATGGAGAAATGTTTAACGTTGTCAAGGATTTTGTTTTGCTTGGATCCACAGTCAATGCTCATAGAAACTGCAGACAAGAAACCAATAGATGCTTTGCAATGGGTAAGCATTGCTACAGAAAACCTCTTTAGAGTCTTGAAAAGCAAGGATGTTACTTTCAGAACTAAGTGTGCCATGGCATTTCAATTACCTCATATGCATGTGAAAGTTGGAAACTGAATAAGGAAGACGGAAGAAGAATTTATGAGATGGAATTATGGTGCTGGCAAAGAATATTGAAAATACCAAAAACTGCTAAAAAGAAACAAATATCTCTTAGAATAAGTACAACCAGAATGCTCCTGGGAGGCAAGGATGAAGCAACTTCTTACATACTGAGGAAACCAGTAACTGGAGAAGAACATCATGCTTGGTAGAGTAGAGGGGCAGTGAAAAAGAGGAAGACATTTAACAAGATAGATGGACACAGTGGCTACAACAATGAACTCAAGCACGTGAACAATTGGGAGGATGACTGGATGACAGCCCTGGGCATTGCTTTGTTCTGATGTACATAATGTTGGAAGTGACTCAATGGCACCTAACAACATTCATAACATGGTCATTCATGTTCATTTGGTTAAATCTCTTCTGAGATGGACTCTGTGTTCAGGCAGAAAATCCCTACGATCATGTTCTTGCTTTCCTAGACTTGTTTTAATTGTCTTCAGCTTCAAGTTCATCGTTCACTTGAGTAATTGATAATCAGTTCTGTGATTGGCTCCTGGTCTTGTTCCACCAAAAGATATTGAGCTTCTCAGTTGTTTCTTTGCAGAAATGTAGTCATTTTGATTCTTATACTCTTCGGCAAGGTCCATGTATTTATTGATTGATTGTTTATGTGATTGAAATAAACTATTTACAACAAATATTTCATTGGCCTTGCAAAGCTGTCATATGATCTCAGATTGTTTCTATGAAATATGCCATGTTTGCCAAATGGTGATCTTTCTCCTTGTTTCCAATGTTGTCATTAAAATTGGCAGTAATTTTCAATGCATCCAGGGGAAAAAATGCAGAAGCTTCAAAGATGATGGAAATTAATAAATAATAAAATTATCATTTTCACTTCTCACCACCATTCCCTTCTTTGCTCCTCATTTCAAAACTATAAATAATTGATCTCTGTATTCTGTAACATATCCTGAAGCCCATCTAAATCTCATAAGATGAACTGGTAGTTACTTGCCTTTGGTAAAATTTCTCTAGCTCATTTTATCTGTCACATTTTTTTAGCTTTTTCACACACTAATGCAAGTATTTTAACAACTTTGTTGTTGTATATTGCCACCAAGCTGACTCTACCTTATGTGTCATTCTCTGAATTCTTGCTCCGCTGAATTTTGTGACTGAGACCATTGTCTATTTTGAACACCTTCCAAACCAGGGGTCTCATCATCCAACTACCTCAGACAATATTCTGCTGTGATATGGAAGGTTTTTAGTATCTAATATTGAGGAATATATCACTAGGTCTTTCTTTCTAGTCTATCTTAGTGTGAAAACGGCTTAAACTTACTCATCAAGCAAGTGACCTTGCTAGTATTTTTAATAAAGATGATATAATTTTCAGCAAGGTAATAACATGAAAGTTACTACAGTAGAACAAAATGAGAGGTGAATGTTGGTTAGCAATTCTACATTATTTCATATAAGCACTTTTCTAAAAAGAGATGTTAATACAAACGTATGCCTCTTTATGTTAAATTGTTATATATTGTTCAAAGTTATGAAAATCTTATGAAATGCCCACCCAGAAACACGTTGCATATGAATGGATCCCTATGAACATGCGTTACATGAAGAGGGAGGGAGTGGGTGCCTTGATGGTCATGCCCATTTCTTGAATGAAGGAGACTCCACTACAGAGTAAAGGAGTGAGCATTTTCACGACTCTACTAGTGTAATCACATTTCCAAAATTAGGACAGTCTTTTAATAATCACTAGCTTTTTTTCTAAAGTATGACAGGCAAACCAATGGCCTTTAATGGTGTTTATATTGGTGTAGTGACATTGGGCCACTAACCACAAAGTAAGCAGTTTGAAACCACCAGCAATTCCACTAGAGAAAGATAAAGCTTTATACTCCTGTAAAGAGTTACAGTGTTAGAAGCTACAGAAGAAGTATTACCTTGTTTTACAGGGTCATCATGAGCTGGAATCATCTCAACAGCAATGAGTTAGGTTTTCATTGTTATTATTATTGTTTAGTTTCACTGCGTTATAATCAGCTGCTAGTCATAAGATTTCACTGGCTCGTCCTTCAGACGTGGACAGTATATTCATTCTTCTTAGTCTATTCTTTGTCTGCTCTCCTGAAACCTGTTCATTTTCTGTGACAATTCTTTTTTTCCTTTTGCCTTTTGACATCAGCTTCTCTTTTGTTCCTCCCTCCCCAACTCTCCCACTCTCGTGAATCCTTAATAAATTATATATATTCATATCTCGCATTGTCCACTGTGTTCCTTCACCAATAATTCTGTTATTCGTCCCCCTGGGGGGGGGGTAATACATCATCCATCATTGTTCCCCCTTTCTCCCCTTCCCCACCCATCATCCCTCTACCCATGTGGTATCACTACTCCTATTACTATTTCTGTGGGGTTTATTTGTCCTGGATTGTGTGTGTCAAAAGTTGTTATTTGTACCAATGTTTTCTAGTCTAGCTAGAATTGTGAGGTAGAATTTGGGTCATGATAATGGAAAGAGGATACGTCAAAGAGTTAGAGCAGTGTTATGGATTATGTTGGTGCTAAACTGCATCCTGGGTGAATTGCCCCTTCCATTTAACCCTCTGTGAGGTAAAGTCCAATTGTCTACAGATGGGTTTTGGGTCTCCACTCTGACCCCTCTCCTTCACATCTATTTAGTTTTTTGTTTTCTATCTTTTGATACCAAATTCCATCAACACCGTGTGGTCACAGAGGCTACTGTGCTTCTTCTATCTTGGCTTTGCTGTTTCCCTGCTAGATAGTTACTTCTTTAACTTCAAGCCTTTAAGACCCCAGTTGCTATATCTTTTGATAGCCAGCACCATCAGCTTTCTTCACCACATTTACTTATGCAACCATTTTGTCTTCAGCATTCATGTCAGGAAGGTGAGTGTCACATATTGCCAGTTTATAAGAACAAAGTGTGCTCATGTTGAGGGAAGACTTGAGTAAAGACCCAAAGTCCATCTGCTACCTTAATGCTTTAAAATATAAATATATGTACATAGATGAATACCCTTATCATTATATATTAGTATATTTATATATGTACCCATCTATATTTATGACTCTCTATACAGATTTTGCTTTCTAGTACTTTCCTCTATTGCTTTTTACTTTTCTACTGCTCTACTATCAGGTTCAACTTTCATTCAGTTCTCAGAAATTCTTCTCAGCTACATTATAATTGAAAAACCCCACCAGGCATTCTATACCTCTCTAACAATGCTGATATTTGAAATATCAACAACATATCTTCCAGAATTGTGACAACCTACAGGCCATCACAATATGAAAGAGTATGATGTCTGTGCCATACTTATTCAATTTGTATGTCAAGCAAACACTTCAACCAGCTGGACTGTATAAAAAACTAAGTAAAATCAGGATTTGAGTAAGGCTTATTAACAACCTATGATACACAGATGATATGACCTTGAATGCTGAAATGAACCATTTGCTGATTTAAATCAGAAACTATAGCTTTCAATATGGGTTGCAATTCAATGTAAAGAGAACAAAAATCCTCACAATTTGGCCAATAGACACCATCATGATAAATGAGAAAATATTGATGTGGTAAATTTTCACTTGGGTTTATAATCAATGTTCATGGAAGTAGCAGTCACGAGGTAAAACTATGTATTGCATCGGCTAAATTTATTGCACAAGAATTCTTAAAAATTTTTAACATCAAGGATGTCATTTTGAAGACGAAGGTGCACCAGACCTAAGCCATGTTATTTTCAATTGCCACTTATGCATTGAAGTTGGGTAATTAATAAAAAAGACTGAAGAAAAATATATGCTTTGAATTTATTGTGTTGGTGAAAACACTGTAAATACTGCAGACTACAATAATAACTAAAACAAGAACAACAAAAATTGTCCTGGAGGAGGTACAACAGAGTGCACCTTAGAATGAGGACAACATAGTGAGATTTCATTTCACAGACTTTGGACAAGCTATCAGGAAAGACCAGGCCAAGAAAAGAATACCATGCTTAGTAAAGTAGAAAGTTCACCTCCAAAGAGGAAGACTGTCATGGAGATGGCTTGACACAATGGCTGAAACAATGGGCTGACACATAAAAAACAATTCTGAAGATGGAGCAACCAAAACAACAATAAAAAATCTCTGCTGTGGAGGTTGCTATGACTCACAGTAACCCTCTAGGACAGGATAGAACTTTGCTTTGAGTTTCTGAGAGTGCTACTCTTTACCAGAGTAGAAAGCCTCACCTACCTCCCACAGAACTGCTGGTTGTTTGAATGATTGACCCTGTGATTAGAAGCCCAACACATTACCACTATGCCACCAAGTCGCCAAAAATGGAGCAGCATTAGGAAATATTTCATTGCCTTATGCATAGATTTGCTACAAATAGAAGCAACTTGACAACACCTAACAAAAATTATATATAAATTATATATATTGTATAAAGTCATGGTGTGATAATAATTTCGTATGTAAAAATTAATGAGACTAGTTCTAAGAAGTTGGAGATGGAAGACTTTATCTCAACTGTTGCAAGATATTGCTTTGCTCTAGTCTTAACCTAATTCTCTCTTCAATATATTCCCTCACTTCTATGGGTTCTTAACTTCACTGAAACATCCCAAAGAAATTCATAAAATGTTGAGAAACTATCTCAAATGTTGGTGGGTGATATTCAGTCCCAAATCTGAAGATCTGACAGAGGCAAGCCAAATGCAGAGTCCAGGGTCAGAAACAAAGTGTATCTAGAAGCCACTGCAAGTCTTCTTGCTTCTACATAGCTCAGTCATGAAAATAAAATTCTGGCTATCCTGAAGATGTAAACTTAACAAAGGAAAACAAGGAGCAGACATCAATATCTAGAATTAGGGATCAAACAAAGGAAGTCACAATAGACCCTAATGAAGTAAAAAGATTAGTACCTCAGTATTATAAAACTGTATTCCAACAAATTTGATAATCTGGATGACATGGACAGATATCTAGAAAAACACTCTCTTCCAAATTAATGCATATGGGCATTACGAACTTGGACACATAGCAAAAGAAGAAATAGACAAGGTGAACAAGAAACTCAGTTGCAGCCAGAATCCCCTCCATCTTCTGCCCATGACACACACCAACATAGCTGGAACCCACTTGCCATCACTTTGCAGCTCTTGCCATTGTGGTCAAATCTAGTCAGCTGCCAATTGGCAGTCCCCCTGTCAGACTGCCCAGCACCAGTACATTCTATTTGCTTGGCCAGGTCCTGCAACAACTGCTTCAGCCAACCATAGCACCACAGTCCTCCTGACAACTCATTCTGTCCCCATAACCCCCAGGCTGGCCAGCCCCAACTCCGCAGACCCTATGCCAGCCCTGGGTTTTCACCTCCCATGCTGGTCTGGCCTGAGATGCGTGATCACCCCACTGGCCTGCCCTGGCCTAGAGGCTTGCATATTGTCACTGGCCCAAGCCCAAATTCTGCAGCCTCCAGCCACTGTGGCTTCCCTAGCAATAGGCCAAGTGCTTCCCCAAGCACAGAATGACTCCTGCTGCCTGCAACCTCCCCATTAATGTTACCTGAGAGGGCCACCTGACAGGTCCTCCAAATAGCCTCCCAGGAAAAACACTCAGGGCTTCTTGATGCCTGGGAAAATTGCGCTGAGCTCCTCCCAAGTGACACATAGACAGCAAGCTGCACAAACAACCTGTAAAAGTAAGCAAGAGAAACTAAATGCAATATCACAGGATGATCTGAACTTAACAATGTTTATAGAAGAAGTAGAAGTTGATTCACCACAGGAAGACATTTTTAGACAGCTACTGAGAGTTACACAGGATATGAGAGACTCAATATAGAAAAAGGATGAAGCAGTAGATAAAATGGAGTCCACATACCAAAAGGAAATAGAAGGGTTAAGGAACAGGGCAACAGAATCACAGAACAGGAGACCTCACCAACAGGCTAGAAGAAGTGGAGAACCATGCCAGCAAACTAGAGATAGTAATGCAGATTTCAACAAACAGGAAAGGCACTCAAACAAGGCAATCAAAGAAGCTGTGAAGACAAACAATCTTCAAGTAAGTAAGATAACAGAGCAGGACACAACGATGAAATCACCAGCAAAAGTAATACAAAGATGAAATCAACAACAAAAGTAATGAGGTAATTCCTGTAAGAAAACTTCCTCAACTTAGTGATTGGAAATCAGATAACCATTCAGTCACCATTATAGTGAACCCCAGGAAAAAACATACCAAGACATATAGGAGTCAAACTATCCAACTTCGAGGAATAGTAGAAAATCCTAAGAAGAGTTAGAGGAAAAAAAGTAAATCACCTACAAGGTTACTCAGCTAAGAATATGCTGAAACTTATCAACCATGAAGAAGATGAGAGAGTTGAATAGCATTTTCCAAAAGCTGAAAGAGAATAATGCCAACCCAAGATTCCTCTAGCCCACCAAACTATCCATTAAAATAGACAGAGAATAAGAGTATTACTGGACAAGGAAAAAAGTAGGAGAATATGTTTAAAAAACCCAGAACTTCAAAAAAATTCTCACCAACACACTCTAGACTGAAGACCAATATTCACTAAGCACAAATAGGAGACCACCACAAAATGCAACTCTATCCAGAAGTCAAAACACTGAAAATAGCCCGCAAGGTAACATTGATCCAATGGTAAAAAGGAGTCAGGAAAGAATACTCACACTCATGTACACAACACACTGATAAGAAGGGAGAAATGGAAATACCTAACACAAAAGGAACAAGAGGACAACAAAGAAGCCACAGATGGATACAATAATTGTAAACATCAATGGTTGAATTTACCCATTAATAGACAAAGGCCAGCAGACTGGATTAAAAAAAACATCACTCTGTTATCTGCAAGAGACATACCTTAAGTTTGCAGACAAGTTTGTTGAGATTCAAAGACTGCCATAAAGTATACCAAGAAAACAGCAAATTAAAGGAAGCAGGAGTCGCAATCCTAATCTCTGACAAAATTGATCACAAGGTGCAAGTAATAGCAAGAAATAAGGAAGGTCATTGTATAATGCTAAAAAGATCAGTATATTAAGAGCCAGTGAGCATAATAAACATATACATGCCCAATGAGAGAATCACAAATTCAATCAGATATTTCAAAAGATGAAAGTGATCAGAAGTTAAACAATCATAGTAGATAACTTCAAAAGATCACTCTCCAAGAAAGAATGATCAATGGGAAAGAAGCTCAATAAGGCGGCTACAGAACTAAACTGTACACCCAACTCAACCTAAGAGACATATTTAGAACTCTCCACCCTAATGTAAAAAGAAAAACAAAAAACACCACATTCTTTTCAAGTCCACATGGCACATATTGGAAAATAAGAGCACGCTGGGACACAGTCAAGCTTGAGTAAATTCAGATATACAAAGATCACTCAGAATTCCTTCTTGTTTTAAACTGTTCATTTATTAGGCTACTGTTTGATTCCTACACCATAAGCCTGGAAATAAATAAAAGGAAGATTAAAAAAAAAAAAAGGGCAAATTCTTGGAGGATGAAAAACTTACTTCTCCAAAATGAGTGGGTCTGAACAAAAATTAGAGAGTTTTTAAAAACTAATGAGAATGACAATAGAATGTACCAAAACCTATGGGATACTGCAAAAGCAGTTATCAGAGGATGCTTGATAATGATAAATGCTCATATGAAAAAGGAAGAGAAATGTATGCTTGATATGCTATCAAAAAACTTCCAACAATTAGAACAGACACAATAGAATAATCCCACTGTTAGCAAAAGAAAGGAATAATAAAAATCTGGGCATTGATAAACGAGTGGGAAAACAAGAACTCTATGCAAAAAATCATGCAGTAAAAAGTAGTTTTTTAAGGGGATTAACAGAGTTCACAGACCATTGGCAAACCTGGCCAAAGAAACAAAGGAGTGGACATCACTAGTCAGAATGAGGGATGAAGTAGGTGTAATTGAAACAGGCCCCAATGAAATTAAAAGATTAATTGGGCAGTAATATGAAGGTCTGTTTTCCAATGAATACAACAATTTGGAAGACATGGACAAATACTTGGAAAAATAATCTCTCCCCAGACTATCCCACATCGAGGTTAAGAACTTGAACAGAACCATAGCAAAAGAAGAAGTAGATAAGGTTATCAAGGAACTTCCAACTATAAAAACATCCAGCCCAGATGGATTCACAGTGAAATTCTACCAAGCATTCCGGAAAGAGCTGACATCAACTCTACACAAGCTCTTCCAGAGCATAGAAAAGGACAGCAAACATGTACACAGGTACAGATAAGAGCACTCAACACATGGAATCCAGGTCAGATAAATCCCTCAGCAACAGAAATGGGAAGAGCGATACCAGGAGAGTAGGGGGAAGATAGGGATTGGAGGGGAGGAAGAGAGAACCAATTGCAATGAATGGCACATACACACACTCCCCCACACCTCAGGGGGACAAACAACAGAAGCATGGGGGAAGGGAGAAAGTGGTCAGTTTAAGATATGTAACTATTAATAATTTATAATTTACCAAGGGGTCATGAGTGGTGGGAGGGAAGGAAAAAAGAGGAGCTGATACCAAGGGCTCAAATAGAAAGAAAATATTTAGAAAATAATGATGGCAACATATGTATAAATATGCTGGAAAAAAACTGTTTTAAGAGCTGTAAGAGCCCCCCAATAAAATGATCTTTAAGAAAAGGAAAGGAAAAGGAAATGGATGGCAAACTCCAAACTCATTTTATGAAACTAGTATAACACTGATACCAAAAGCAGGCAAAGATCCCATAAGAATAGAGAACTACAGACTGATATCTCATGAATATCAAAGCAAAATTCCTTAACAAAATTTTAGTTAATAGAATACAAAAGTACATAAAATGAATAATTCACCATGACCAAGTGGGATTCATTCCAGGGAGGCAGGGATGATTCAACATCTGAAAGTCCATTAACATTATCCTTCATATTGACAGGAACAAGGACAAGAACCATATTATAATATCAATAGATGCAGAGAAAGCATTTGACAACATTCAAAGCCCATCCCTAATTAAGACACTCAAGAAGATAGGATTGGAAGGAAATTCCCTTAAAACAGTGGTTCTCAACCTTCCTAATGCTGCAACCCTTTAAGAGTTTCTCATGTAGTGTTGAATGCAACTATAAAATTTATTTCATTGCTACTTCATAACTGTAACTTTGCTACTCTCATGAATCTTCATGTAAATATCTGATATGCAGGATGCATTTTCGTTGTTACAAATGGAACATAATTAAAGCATAGTGATTAATCACAAAAACAATATGTAGTTGTATATTGTGAAATATTTATTTCTAATTACAACTAAAATAAATTTTGTCTTGAAACAGGGGTAACAGTTTTCATGCCGGGTACTCGTATGTGGGCATATCTGCATGTGGGCGGACACTCTTGGAGACGGATGAGGAGCAGTGTCTTGGTTCTAAGACCATCAGAAATATGTGTTTTCTGCTAGCCGTAGGCGACCCCTATGAAAGAGTCGTTAGACCCCCCCAAATGGGTCGCGACCCACAGGTTGAGAACCCCTGTCTTAAAATAACACAAGCCATATATGAAAAAGCAACAGCCTGCAGCATTATAGTCAATGGAGAAAAGATAAAAACAATCCACTAAAAAAGGGGACCAGGCAAGGATGCCCCATGTCCCCCCTTTTATTCAACATCATTCTGGAGGTTCTAGCTAGTCACATAAGGCAACAGAAGGACAACAAAGATTTTCATCTGGGGAAAGAAGAAATGACGTTATCATTCTTCGCAGATGACCTGATTTTATATATGGAAAACCCCCAAAGCTCTACATTAGGTGTACTGGAAGCAATAGAGGAGTTTGTCAGAGTGGCAGGGCACAAGATCAACAAACAGAAGTCAATTGGATTACTATATACATCAGATAAGATCACAGAAATGGAGATCAAGAAGGCAGTATACCCTTCAAAACATCCAAGCTTAAACTGAGATGTCTAGCGATATACAAAACAAAAAGTAAAATATCTGTATAACAAAAACTACAGAACTTTATTTCAAGAAACCAGAAATGACCTTCACAAATGGGAGAATATCCCATGTTCATTGAATGAAAGACTCAACATTTTAAAGATGTCCATCCTACCCAAGGATTGATATAAGTTCAATGCAATCCCAGTACAAATGTCAGTATTGTTTGTTTTTTCAAAGAAATGGAAAAACTGACTACCAACTTCATATGGAAAGGGAAGAAGCCTAGAATTAGCAAATAATTCTTCAAGAAGAAGAATGAAGTCGAAGGCCTTGCATTACCTGACTTACTACCTATTATAAAGTCATCAAAGCAGCATGATCCTGGTATAACGACAGATACTCAGACCAATAGAAATGAACAGAAGATAAAGTCCAGAGAAAGAGACCAATCTGTCTTGTCCACATGGGACAAGATGAGAGGGAAAGAAAGAAAGACTACGCCTGGTGCACCAAGCCTTGAGGATGACATTCCTACCTGGAGCACCTAGCGCATGAGAGGACTGCAGAGCCAGCCCTAGTTCAGGACACGGCATTTCCTCCCTAGATCACAGACATAAAGAGGACAGCACTGAAGATATAGTGCAGGGAGGCAGCCGGTCCGACCTTCCCACATGGGGACAGACCAAGAGGGGAGTACCACAGAACAACAATGGGAACAAATCCACAAAGCCCCTGGGGAACTCTGGAAAGTAGACCTCTGACTTGGGGGACAGAGCTTGGCACTCATCTGCATTGGTCCATGGATACTCACAAAGGCCAACAGTTTCACCTGGAAATATATATGCATAATAATTATTATTATTTTATGTCTATCTACATAATATGGCTAGGTTAAGCAATCCCAAGTAGACAGCAACAGACCAATGGTTCTGGGAGTGGGAGGCCCAGAAAGGGAAAGGAAATGGGGGGAGGGGAGCAGTGTGCCAATTACATCAGGGACAGGAGAATAGAAATGGATCTAAAGTTGATGCTGAGTAGGGCATAGTGTCCTTGGGGGTGTTTGATCAATCATAATTTTTCTGACAGGAACTACTGAGAGGTGAATTGGGATAAACATGACAGTGGGAAGGAGAAAATAAAAGACAAATAGAGGAAACAGCTATGCAGTAAAAATTATATATATGTATAAATATAGATTAGTATATATATAAAGATATAAAAATAGGTGTATTTATCTAGGTATGTATATATAAGTAAGTATATACAATAGGGAAGAAGATGACCTTTGGTCCGTTCCTTAAATCCTACCTCAGTACAAAAATGGTTTCTTCTAATAATGTGGCCATGCAGGATACTCATATTCCCAACACGATTGCTGAAGACAAAATGGGTGCATTAGCAAATGTGGTGAATAAAGCTGTTGGTGTTCAGCTATTAAAATATATAGCATCTGGGGTCTTTAAAAGCTTAAAGTCAAACAAGTGGCCATCTAGCAAGGAAGTAATAGAGCCCACATGGAGAAAGCCTATGTGATCAGCCTGTGTAATCATGTGATGTCAACGGGAAAAGGTCTCAGTAGCTCAAAAACAAGCAATCAAACTGACTGACATGAAGGAACATATAGGCAAGTGGAGACCCAGAGCCTATCTATCAGACAATCAGACAGTGCCTCACAGAAAGGCCACATGGAAGGTATGATATATCCTGGGTGCTGCATAGCACTGATGTAACAGACAACTATCCTCTAGTCCTTTAACAATTCCTCCTCCCACTATTATGGCCCTAGCTTTAGCTCATTTATCTTGCTAGTCCTGCATATGCACATGGTTATAACCAAGATCTTTCTATGCATGAAATTCAAGAGAGATTATTCCCTCAGAAACAGGAAGGAAAGTATTGACTTCCCAAGGATAGGGGAAGAAAGCTGGGGAAGGGGGGAAGGGGAACAGATAGCTGTAATGACTGTATAACCCCACTCAAAGGGAATGAACTTCAGAATTTAAAGAGAATGGAAACATGGAATGGTGTAAGTTATGGCCAAAAATAATAATAATATTTAGTATACTGGGAGTTCAGGTTAATGGAAGGGTGGGGGGAAACAGAAGGGATAAAGGGGAGCTGATATATAGGAGTTCAAGAAGAAAAGAAAATGATGAGGGCAGCAATTAAACCATTATGCTTAATCCCATGGATTGTAATAACATCTGTAAAAGCTCCTAATAAAGTGTTTTTAAAAATAAGTAAAATAACAAAAAGCTAAGAAATAAAGGTCATATATGAAAAACCAATAGCTAATATCACACTCAATAGAATAAAGCTGAAAACATTTTTACCGAATAAGGGAATCCATCAAGGGTGTCTCTTATCTCCACTCTTATTCAACATTGTGCTAGAATTCATATCCAGTACCATAGGACAACTGCAAGAAATCAAGGGGTACAATTGGGCATTAAAGAACTGAAACTTTCACTATTTGTAGACAATATGATTTTATAAAGAGAAACTCCTATGGTGTCCATAGTACATTTGTTGAAAACAATTGAGGAGTTTAGTAGATTAGCAGGATACAAGATTAGCAAGCAGAAATCAATTGGATTCCTTTATATATTGTGATGAAAATGCCACCCACCCAAATCATGAAGAAAACAAAACCATTCACAATAGCCACATAAAAGCTGAAATACCTAGGAATAAACCTAAAAATAAATAATTAATAAATAAATAACCTTTACCAAAAAAATTGCAGGACATTACTACAAGAAACCAAGAGGGTTTCCTGTGTTTTCAGTTCCTATATGCACCAGTGTTCATCCTCTGGTCTAGCCAGGTTTGTAAGGTAGAATACAGGGAATCCAGGACAAATGAACCCCTCAGGACCAGTGGTGACAGTGGCGATACTGGGAGGGTGGAGGGAAGGTGGGATGGAAAGGGGGAACCAATTACAAGGATCTACATATAACCTCCTCCCCGGGGGATGGACAACAGTAAAGTGGGTGAAGGGAGACATCGGGCACTGTAATATATGATAAAATAATAATAATTTATAAATTATCAAGGGTTCATGAGGGAAGGGGGAGTGGGGAGATAGGGAAAAATGAGAAGCTGATACTAAGGGCTCAAGTGGAAAGCAAATGTTTTGAGAATGATGAGGGCAACAAATGTACAACTGTGCTGGGCACAATGGATGTATATATGGATTGCGATAAGAGTTGTACAAGCCCCTATTAAAACGATTTAAAGAATATAAAGGGGGGTATAAAAGAAACCAAAGGGGATCTATACATGGGATCTATCCCATGTTCGTGGACTGGAGTACTCAATATTGTGAAAATGACAATACTACCTAAAGCTATCTACAACATCAATGAAATTCCGATCCAAATTCTAGCATCATTCATTAAAGAGGTCCATAAACTTATTACCAATTGCATACAGACAGGGTAGAAGCCCAGGATAGGTGAATAACTTCTCATAAAGAAGAAATGGGTGTTCTTGCACTCCCTAACCTCAAGATGTACTACATAGCCATAGTTATCATGCGCTTTCCTCAGGAATGATGTTTTGGTATCCTTACCAGATATTCTATTATTAATATTCAATGTGTCAAATCTGTTCTTGAAACTCAGGTGGGATAGACTCCAGGTCATATTTTTGTTCTCATGAACCTACTTTAATTTTCTACAGCTTCAACCTGGAATTACCTATGAGCAGTTGATGATGTGTTCCACAGTCAGCCCCTGGCCTGGTTTTACCTACTGATATTCAAGATCTCCATGATCACTTCTCACAGATTTTCGTGTATTCTACTTTTGGATTGTAAAAGGCCTTTGCTATGAACAATTCATTGGTCTTACAAAATTCTATCACAGTTGTCAAAAGAACCTGGTACTGGTATAATGATAGACACACAGACCAATGAACCAGGACCAAAAACCCAGAAATAAAACATCAGCATTCCTACAACTGATTTTTGAAAAAGACCCAATAAGCATTACATGGGAAGCAGAGGCCCTCTTCAATAAATGGAGCTGGGAACCTTAATATCCATCTGCAGAGAAATGGAGCAGGATTCATATCTCACCCCATGCCCAAAAAACAAACTCAAGGTGGATCAAAGACCTAAATATAAAACCCACAGCTATCAGGATCATCAAGGAGAAAATTGGGCCAAATCTGAAAGCCATGCTACATGCTATACATGATGGCCAGATACAACAATGGAAGCATATTCCATGGAAGACAAACCATATAAGTGGGACCTATTAAAAATAAATGACTTGTTTACAATGAAAGATTTCATTAAGAGTAAAAAGAGAGTCCACAGATTGGGAAAAATATTTAGCAATGACATAATGGACAAAGGACTTATTACTAAAATCTACAGTATACTATAAGCCTACAGCAAGAAAAATCTAACAACTCTCAGAGAAGGTGGGAAAAGGACCTAAACAGATGATCCCCAAACGATGACATGCAAATGGCTAATGAACACATGAGGAAAAGCTCTCGTTCACTGGCCATTCGGGAAATGCTAGTCAAAATAACTATGAAACACCCTCTAGCATCCATAACCAGGACCCAGTGGAAAAAACAAGCAAACAAAAAACCTGAGAACAACAGATTTTGGATAGGTTGTGGTGAGACTGGAACTTTTATTCACTGCTTGTAAATACATACAGCCTCTGTGGAAAAGAGATATGGCGATCCCTGAAACAGATGGCAATTGAAATGCCATATGATCGAGCAATACCATTGCTGGGCATATACCCCAAAGAAATAAGAAACAGATCAAGAACAGATACATATTCCCCCATGTTCATTGCAGCATATTTCACAATAGCAACAAGTTGGAAACAAACTAAATTCCCATCAGTTGATGATTGGATAGCAAACAAACTCTGGTACATACACACAATGGCATACGTACTATGCATCCTTAACAACCAGCAATAAAACCATGAAACACATCATGAAATGGACAGATCTGGAAGATATTATACAGAGTGAAGTTAGTCCATCCCAAATGGGCAAATAATGTATAAGACCACTGCTGTAGGAACAAGCATCAGGACAGATACAAGCTCAGGCTTGTAGGGCGCCCAATGTGTTGTCCACCATGGCCAGACAGCCTGGTGTAGAACCTGACTGGTGCCAATGAGCCACACACCTTCCTCTCTAGGTATGTATCTTGCAGTTCAGTTTGCCAGAAGGCACCTCACATCAGATGGGATTAAATTTTAAGGGAAGGGTAGGGAATGCTGTCTACTGAGTGGCTGCCATGAGAGCTATGACGTAGTCTCCCCAGATAGGTAGCTAGCCCTATCAGAGTGATGAGGAATACTGATAGGAAAACCAAGTGAGGCGAGGGGAAAGGGAGCACACACAAATGAATGACTCTTGGGAGGAAATGCAGGAGAAGCGACTTCCAGTTGCTGGGGAAGAATGACTGAAAATGCTTTTGGGGATCCTAATGGAAATTTTTGGGTTTCTCATTTCAAAAAAGGTAAAATGTCAATTGATGACAAACCTTGTTCTGAATGTCCGTCAACTTCCCGAATGGACGAAAATGTCTACTCGTAGTGCATTTGAAATTCATTCCACCAAGTCAGACTGTTAATCAGGCTTTCTATTTAGAGGCTCTGAAAATATTGCATAACAGTGTGTGACAATAAAAGGCCTGATTTGTGGTAAACATGGAACTGGTTTTGCCACCATGACAATGCACCTTTTCACGCAGCCATCTGTGTGCCAGTTTTTGGCAAAAAATAGCATGCCTTTCTTGCCCCACTCACCTTACTTACCTGAACTCACTCCATGCAACTTCCTTTTGTTTCTGTGAATGAAGAGGGACATGAAAGGAAAGTGATTTTATGATGTAGAAGAGGTGAAGATAAAAGCAAGGGAAGTGCTGTCAACCATCCAGACAAACGAGTTTTAAAAATGTTTCTAAGAATGAAATCGTAGGTTTGACAAATGTATTAAGTGTAATGGAGAGTATTTTGAAGGTGGTAAAGTGGTTTTGGGGAAAAAAATTAAATTCATTGCTTTGAAAAAAAATATATTCCTCTTATTTTGGGGTAACACCTCATATATTATTCTGGCAAACCTGTGATTGACATTCTCAGTGAATATTATTGTAAAATTTCCCTGACAATTAACCCCTAATCCTTGTGTAAAAACATTCTGCCACACAAGGATGGATTCTGTACAAATGAATTATTCAACAGGCCTTTAAAATAATTAGTTCCAGAGGGCAACAAAAGGCAATTTTAATGAAAGATCGTTATGCTTTGGGATAATGATCATGGAATCTCTCCCAAAAATTAACAAGGAGCTTTTGAAAGGGAGTTAAATAAAACAAAATAAGCTAAATTAAAAACAAAACTAAAAACCAAAAAAACCAAAGATCCAAGATTGGGTTTTAGAATCCCACTAAATCTTATCTCCAAATCTGAGAAAAATTAGTTGTTACATCACATCCCTGCTACATACTCCTCCTTAGGAAGGGAACATAGAAGCTATGAGTGCTATTGCAAAGTGTGGTAAAGAAATTGGATGGGGCCCAGCTATCAGATAAAATAGCCTCCGGGTTCTTAAAGGTTTGTTTCCAAAGAAGTAGCTATCTGTGGTAGTTTCATAATCTGGTGTCAATTTGAGAGGATCACCGAGTGAAGGGATGGAGTCTGGCCTGTCGATCAAGATATAACCAATGGAGCCTCTGTGTGGACATGGCCTTCGCCTGAGAATTCTGGGAACTCGGGTATTTCTCCCTTAGAGGCTGAAGACCCTTCTCTCTTTCTCAGCTCACTTCCTTGGAGACTCTCTACTGACAAGGCTGACTCCCTGTGAGACTTCCCTGAGGAGAGACCACCTGGACCAAGCCTGATGCAGCCTGGACCCTGGACCGGGAAAAGCCACGTGGAGACCCCCTACCCATGTTGAGATGCTTATAATACCACTGGATCCAAAAGACTTCCCATCCACTGGTGGGAAGTGATCTTCCTGCATTCAACATCATTTAATGTATTTTGTGAGTCTGAAGAGGACTTTATAGATTGGTGTCAGACATATGGGTTAATATCGGACTTATGGGCTTGGATCGGACTGGGCTGGAATGTTTGCTCAATATTCAATGGCTCTTGTAGATAAACCTCTTTCTTATGCACATATGATTGTCTATGGATTTGTTTCTCTTGTCTACCCACACTAACACACCATCTAGCTGAGATGTCAACTAACTTAAAAGCACACATAAAGAAAGGACTATCCATAGGACAAAAAAATTGAAATTGGGCCCCACTGACAATGAAAACTAACTTTCATTCTTTCAATTTTGCTCTCACAGTATAGGTGGGCTTTATCTTCATGAGCATACATTCAGTTTGCTGGCTCAATAGACAATAGAGAACCTACCCTTACAGTTTCAGGTGACAAATCTTGGGGGATGATAATGTTTGGCCAGGTTGGTATCATAATTCATTTTATTAAAAGTGATGGATTTCTATGAATATCTCTTTATGATTATTTTCCTACCTGTAATCAGAATACATAGAGACTGTTTTCAGAAAGGGAAATAAAGGAGAACACTGCACAGTAAGAGAAGAAAAAAATAAAAAACTAACTATAATTTCTCAACAAATTATTACAGACATGACCTATGCTTTTATTTTCTCCTAACTATACATTTTTCACTTTTTCTTCTCTTAGGAATTTTATTTTAAGATGTAAGGGGGTAAGTTAAAGCCTACTAACATTTGTCTCTTACCTGTACTTCCTTGCCTCCTTTCAGAGCTACTTGAAATTGCATTTCCACATATTTGTGATTGAGAGTTTCCCACATATATGGATATATCTCTCATCATATTCTCCATATAAATAATAAATAAAGGAAGATAACTATAATTTCTAAATACTAAGAGTCAACTTGAGTAGAAGCCTCAAGAAGCCCAATATTCAACTTGAGTGAATATTAAAAACTCTGAACTATGTTAGCCTCCATCACATTTATTTGTTTTTTTAGAATTAGTTTAAGATTGACAATGTTCTCTTCATTATCCCTAGATTTATCAGAAATACAATTTAGGAAATATAAAAGCTCTGCTTTTTTCTTTTTTGCTTGAGTTGGCTGAATGGGCTAGCTAGCAGATGGCTTAAGTCCTATCTTGTTGACAGATACAGCTACTGTGTACTTTTGGGACTTCTGGGAACATGCCATTCATTAGCTCCTTTATGGAGAGTCTAGAGTTTGTCTCTATGTTTATATCATGTTTATTATTCTCCATTTCTGCCTTTACCCAAGGGTTCTCCAAAAACTGTATCCCAGGTCCACGGTTATATAAGGAGGTAGATTTTATTATATTTTAATAGTTTTACACCTCTGCTAGACACATTATTTATTTTTAAAGATATACTCTTTATATCCCTGGATGATTGAAATGTTGAAGAGAATCTGGCTGTCCTTGCAGGGTCTTACATGATATATTTAGTGTGATGTGGTTTATTTATCTGAGCTCGTTAAAATTTCCAAGTAGATTGCTCTTACACTAATAAAACTCACAAAAGCCTCACATAAAACAGAATTTCAGTATACACATTTTAAATAAATACACAGTTATCAAATAGAATTGGTTGTAATTGAGCAGTAGCATCTTTCCTATAGAGCAAAATGAATAGCTGGATAGTATTAAAATACTTTATGAGAATAAAATAGAAGTATAAATTTTAATGGAAGAAATCAGATGTTGTATTGCTATCAACCAGTTAGAATATCATAAATAATGGTTTTATATATGGACTGTTATTAATTTTGGATAAATAATCTCTATATCAAGGCTATATTTTCCATTGTGTGCTTACCACTTGTGTTAGTCTGGGTACATTACAGAAACAAATCCACAGAAACTCATATGTATAAGAGAGAGTTTTATATAAAGTGTAAGTGCACATCAAGAAAGAATCCGAACCCAGCGCACTAGTCCAACATTAGTCCATTAATCCATATGTCTGACACCAATCTAAAAAGTCCTCCTCCATCTCTCAAAACACACACAATGATGCCGACTGCAGGAGGAAAGCCAAATTAGTGAATGTGTAAGAATTTCAGTGCTGGCAGCGTTCTCTACAGTTCCCAGGGCTGCATCGGGGTAGGTCCATGTGGCTTCTTCTCAGGGATGTCTCGCAGGAAGTGAGCCTTGCTAGCTGAAGCAGATAACTGGCTAAGGCAGCTGCACCCTGGTCTGACCATCAGAAAGCAAGAGACCTGAGAACTAGAAAGGCAAGGCTCACCGAGCCATTTATCTCTCCGCCCTTCAATTAACCCCACATATGTTTATTGGCCAAGTTGGCACAATATACTTTAACTATCTCACCACTATTCATTTTTCAGTGTTTTGTTATTGTAAGGCTATTATTTCATGCTTTATTTCTAGGCTTTTCTTTCTTAGTTTAAACCATTAAACTTTTGGTTAATAGTTGAGATATTAAGGTTTGAGCCATCTAGAAATATAATTATATATCCATACCACATTTCTTCTATCAATTTGCCCTATGGTGGTAGCTGGTGTATTGCTGGAAGCTAAACCATGGGTATATCAATACCAGCAGGATTGTGCATGATGGATACATTTTAGATGAGTTTTTAGACTAAGACAGGCTCGGAAGAAGGATCTGGTGATCAATTTCTTAAAATTAGGCCAGTTAACACCTTATCAATAGCAGAACAACATCTAATACACTAATAGAGGTTGAGTCCCTCAGATTGGAAGACCTGGAGGTCACACGATAGACTTTTGGGAAACCAACTACTTATTTATTGAAATTACATTTTTTCAAAATCAACAATAATTATAGATGTGGACTTATCTGTGTGAAATTCACAAGAATCATATCAACTATACACATGGACTGGCGAAAACTCAAGCTAGGATGGAGGAAGAGCTACTTCCTCAAAGTAGAATCAGCCTTAATGAACTGGAAAAAGGAAAGCTTTAGGAATCTTCCTTTGCCGATGTGGCATGACACAATGGGAAAAATTAGCTGCAAGTATCAATTTGTAATCATAATTAGGAACAACATCCAAGGCACTAATTGGCAGATAGATTGGTCTTGGTCATTGTCATGAAGAAAATCATATGATCTACTATGCTGGGAATGGAAAATTTAAGATTATTGGCATTACAATCATTCTCAAAAAGAAAATTTCAAGATACATCCTGAAGTACAATGCTGTCAGTGATAGGAAAATACCCCTAGGCGTATAAGAAATGTCAATCAATATGACTGTAATTCAAATTTACACAACAATCACTAAGGCCAAATCAAAAAATCAAAGATTTTATCAAACTTTTAAAGTCTTAAATTTGTCCATTAAATATGAAATCATGATACATTGGTAATTACTAGTCAATGCATTGAAAGAGTTGGAAACAGAAGTAGGAAAGGTAACTGGAAGTATGGAAATAGAAAAGACAGTTGAAACCACATGATAGAATTTTGGAAAACCAACTATTTATTTATTGAAAGTACATTTAAAAAAACCCAAACAATAATTATATAAGTGGACTCCTTTGTATGAAATCCACAAGAATTAAATCAACTATCTACATGGAAAGAGATAATAAACAAGCTCTATGTCATCAGTCAGAATGTGTACATGGACTGAATGTAGAACAGGTTAACAATTACTCATATGCAAGATCAAGTAGATGCTGAAGAAAAATAAAATAAGTCAACATCAGCCAAAGTACAACCTTGAGTTTATCCCACTTTGATTTTGAAATTATCTCAAAAACATGTTTGATGCATTGAACAGTGAGGACTGAAGATCAAACATATTGCAGAATGACATCAAGAACTTCACACATAAAGCAAAAGGCCATTAAAAAGACAAAAAAGAAAGAAAAGATCAAAATTAATGTCAGAAAATAATCTAAGAATTGTTCTTGAGCATAGAGTATGTAGGGAGAATGGATAAAAGGATAAAGTAAAATAATTCAACAGTAAGTTTTAAAGGGTGACTGTAGAAGAAACAATAAAATGTAATCCAGTGTACAAAGACCTGGAATGAGAAATCAAAATAAAGACGAACACAGTAGATGTAATAGTCAGTCACAGGTACTCATTGAGACAGAGGATGTTACTGTAACTCGAGTAAGGAAGTCTTCTCTGGCAAGAAGAACTGGGAAAGAGTAGGGGACTCAATCCCAACTTCCTTATCAAGAATGTATGGGGCCCAAGGTTCAGTGTTAGGCAGCCCAAGTGGCTGGCCTACCACACTTACAGCAGAAATCATTGATTTTTTAAAAACCTTAAATAAGTATTTTGTAACAATTTAATATATTATTTGATTTTTAAAATACTGCATTCATGGTATAGCTTATTTATTTATTTATAAATAGTATTTTACTTGTTGAATATTTCTTGCAATACAATGACCTATAAAACTTCAAAATTAATGAATCAATGAGAATCATTTGCCAAAATATTCCACATGATTTCATTAAAAAAACAATTCTGACTTGTATAAATATGATTATTTGACTATATATATTGATTAACACCAAGTCAAATAAACAGTTATTACAATGGCTACATACATTTATAAAGATAGATAGATAGATAGATAGATAGATAGATAGATAGATAGATAGATAGACAGATACCTGATGGCATAGTGGTTACATATTGGGCTGTTAACCACAACGTCATCAATCCGAAAGCACCAGAAAATCCACTGGAGGAGAAAGATGAGACTTTTTATTACTGTAAAGAGTAACAATTTTGTAAACCCACATACAATCTGCATAATACATGCCTTGTATATCATGGAACATGGGGAAAGGACAGCTCTGAAAAGCACTGATATTTAGCTGCTTTCAGCTACCAGAAAATAGAGCATAAAGTAAACTTATATTGTCTATGTATCATCAAAAATTAAACTAGAACATAAAGATTTATAATCTAGGCATTAGTGAACTGAAATGAACTGATATTGGCCAATTTGAATCAGAAAATGTCATATGGTTTACTCTGCTGGGAATGCCATGATAAAGAGGAATGGCATTGCATTAATTGTCAAAAGGGATACTTCATCCATCCTGAAGTAGAATGCTCCCTGTGATAGGATTATATCTTAGGCCTTCATGGAAATCCAACCAGTACAACTAATTCAAATTTATGCACCAACCACTAAAGCTAGTGATGAAGAAAGTGATCATTTCAACCAATATCTTCAGTTGGAAATTGATCAAACATGCAATCAAGATGTATTGGTAATAATTATTGTCGATTTGAATGCAAAAGTTGAAAACAAAAAGGAACCAAATGTAGTTATAAATTGTGGTTTAGGGGATAGAAAAATTCTGGAGATTGTCTGTTTGTAAATAGCTTATTTTAAAATTGATACCTAATTTGGCATTCTTTAACTAAGAATGCCAGCTTTGTATTAATTATTTCATCCTGCCCAGACTTTTGGAAACTTTAATTAGTAAAAGAAGTTTTCAGGACAGGTTATAATTTGCATGCCAACAAATTTGTTTATAAATTACATAGTAAAGGTAAAATGTGGTTAATACATCAACTTCCTTTACACAGCTGCATCTATTTACACAGCTAGAGTCTATACATCTTGTACCTGAATATGCAGCATTGAAACATGGTGAAGATTTTGTTCCTTTTATTTTCTTACTCTAAGTCTGCAATTAAAGTTTAATTTGATTTTTCTATTCCTTAAATGCTCATTTGTTATAATAGCA
Source organism: Echinops telfairi (assembly GCF_000313985.2). Lineage (NCBI taxonomy): Eukaryota > Metazoa > Chordata > Mammalia > Afrosoricida > Tenrecidae > Echinops > Echinops telfairi. The sequence goes on from NW_022107407.1 coordinate 8,681,119, forward strand.
ATTCACTTCACAAGCCAAATTAATTCTGTCCCAAAATTATGCAAATATTATAGTCATAATTTCAGACATTTCCACAAAAATTAAATGATTGGCATAGCAGAACACTTCCCACACAGTATGTTTAAAAATACAATAGCAAATAATGTAAATTTTAAAGTCAGACTAATTTCCAGAGGAAAAAGAAGACAGGAGATTTGATTTGAAAGAGGCAATTATTTGCAACAGGCAACATCAAGGCCCATCATTATAGAATGTCAAATTTATTTTTCATTTATCCATATTAAGATGAATTAATTTTCTACTATGAACTCTGACCTTCTTGTTCTAAAAATCATTTTAATAATTTATAAAATATTTTATTTGTCTTAATTATTCTTTTTCTCACAGAATGGGAGTTTAGGCTCCTAATTTCAAGTATTACTTTAAAAGACACTCAAAAATAATTATCTGAGAAGATGAGCTTATAAATTTCAACAAATTTCAAACCTACACCTATCAAAATTATTTCTGCACTATTTCAATCACCCCTTGCATATAGAGAAATAGAAAAATTATACCTAGATTAAGATTTGAAGTTTGGAGAGATTGCTCAGAAGTAGAAATTTTAGATAATATACCCTTTCAGTTGTAAGATCAAAAAGAAAAGCGCATATCTACAAAGAAAAACAAAATTACTCTTAATCAGATCACGCAGTGATTAAAGCACTGGTGTGCTAACTAAGAAGTTGATCATTAGAACCCATCGACCACTCTTCAGGAGGAAGATATTACAGTCTACTTCAATAAAGATTTCTAGCTTTGGAAACTAGTGTTAGTTTAGTCACTATAAGATATATGTGTTTGTGTGTGTATATAGGTATATATATCTATATACATACATACTTATATATACACACACATCAACTATGCATTCCTGTTTCTTTCTTTTCATTCCTCCAAAAGTTTATGTAAAGGTGATACTTGAGTAGCCCATACACCATTCTTCCATTCATAAGCATAAGTTAAAAATTTTAAGGTTTATTGGGATATCTCTAGCCTCTTTCTAGCATCCATACTTTAGTACATATTTTTTCCTTTGACAAGGAGCCCTGGTTGTGTAGTGGTGACACATTGGGATACTTACCAGAAAGTCAGCAGTTCATAAACACCATTAGTCTCTCCATGGAGAAAGTTGAGGCTTTCTACTCTCATAAAGCATTACAGTCTCAGAAATTCAAAGGGACGTTTCTACTCTGTCCTGTAAGGTCACCCTGAGTTGGCATTGACAATGGCAGTGAGTGGTTCCTTTTGACTTGAATACGTTCTTTGCTTATTTGCTCATCTATGCATGATCAAGTTTTGCAGTTTTTGATCAAAGACTGAAAAACGTCTGCTTTCTCTTTCAGCTTCCAAATTGAGGTGGTTTCATTTCCTCTATACTGCCATAGTATTATGCATGATTCACTAAAAAATAAAATAAAATAAAACCTGGTGGTATTGGGGGTTACTCACTAGTCTCCAAACCAGAGTTCAAAACCACTAGCTACTCCCTGAGGGAAAGGTAAGGCTTTCCATTCTGGTGAAGAGTTACAGGCACAGAAACTTACAGAGGCAACTCTACTTTAGCCCTTTAGCCTATGGGGAAACTTTGAGTCAGAATTGACCCAAAGGCAAGGAGTTATCTATATCTATCTGTCTGTCTGTCTATCTATCTATCTATCTATCTATCTATCTATCTATCTATCTATCTATCTATCTATCTATCTATCTATCATCTATCTATCTATCTATCTATCATCTATCTATCTATCATCTATGAAGTGATAGTTTATTTATGTAATCCAGGGTCCATCAAACTATGGATCTTGTGTCAAATTGAAAACTTGGTCCATATGCAATATGGTGCTTACTTTTGTAAGTAAGTAGTATGAAAATACCATTCACTTCCAATAACACACTGTCTCTGGCTGCTTAAGTGCTTTAATAGCTGAGTTGAGCAGTTACTACAGAGATATTATTACCTGTCCAGTCTAATAGATATATTTATAATACATACCTGGCCATTTATAGAAAATGTTTTCTGACTTCGGGTCCAAACTATATATTAGAAATCTTGAGAGTTGAAATGGTCATTTATTATTTTTTCCAGTGAACATTCTAGGTACCTCTTTCTTTATTAAAGAGATTGACATTTTCCAAAGAAAGCACACTGTTTTAACGCCTTTCATGATCAATTTCTTGTAGGGTTGACAGGCCTGATATTTAGGGACAGAAAAGTAAAACCCTGGGGGAAAGAATAAAACAAGTATATTAGGCCGCAATCTGAGTCACTGAGGATTGACTAGGATATTACCTGTCTTGGGATTTATTTCCATTGGTTTTCAGTCCAAAGGAATTAGGGTTGCAGAAAGAATGCATTTTTTGTCAAAATGTTGGTCGTTTGGGAAACTAAATTACATTTTAATTGTGGATTGTTTTTTCCTTCTAGTATGTATCTAATAACCAGAAACAACTATTTCATTAAATAATAGTGAAAGGATGAAGGTAAAAAATAACAAAAGAAGGAAGGAAAGAAAGAGCTGTAGGAAAATAGTACTGATTCTATTGTGAAATGAATAGTGCATTCATGCTATCTCTTTAAAGCAATGATAAAATTGCCAAGAATTATTCCTTCAGGACTTTAATTGAACAAAGAAAACATCTAATTAAGTATGACAATTTATAATAAAACAATATAATATTTTGCAGGAAGCATGAACATTTGTGGCATTTTTACTTTGAGCTGTTTCAACTTTCCACCCTATCACACTCAAAACTCCTGGGCTCCCCAGAATTTCCCTTCTCCTTAGTAGGTGGATGAACTTCATAGTTCCACTAGAGTGGGCTAAGATGTAAATATCAACCAGAAAACAAACATGCTTACCAAAACTGTGCCATCAAGTGGACCACAGAGCTTGCTCTATGGGGTTCCTGAGACTATAACATTTTACAGGAGCAAACAGCCTCTTCTTTCTTCCTGGGAAAAGGTTAAGAATCTGCTGATGGGTCCACTCTCACTGCTCATGGTGACTACCCTTTCTGAGAGTGTAACTCTTTATGAGAGTAAAAATGCCCAGGTTTTTCTCCCTCGGAGCTTCTGGTTTCAAACTGCCAAACATGAGGATTGCAGACCAATGCTTGGTGTTTCATTTTTTTCATTGTTCAGGCTCCTGATGAGTCTTCTGGTGAATCTAAACTAGGGACCTTGGGGATTGAAGTACAACCCTTAAATTACCGCATCACCAAACTTTCTTACACCAGAGATACCTCATTTTATTTAGAGTTCAATATGGGAAATAATGGGATTTAGTGGAATTATCGGTATAAAGTCAGCAATATTTGTTGGTAACAACTGAACAGGTAAATAATCAAAGGTCAGCAGCAACAAGGTTAAGTCATTTCTGTTTTAAGAGGTTTGGGAGATCAAAAGACCAAAATAATAGAAATGTGTCAGACAGATCTGAGAACTGAGATTGTCATCAATTCTTTCAACCTCAGAAGTCCTTAACATGCTTTTTATTTTGGTCTTTTTAACTCTAGGCCTTTGCAATTTTTATTATAATACCCTTTCTTCTCCAGCTAGCTTTGAAAATTATCTGTTAGATCTTCTATGTCATCTGTGGTAGTTACATAATCTGGTGTCAATTTGAGACTACTAAGAGTGAAGTGGTGAGCTTAGCCCGTCAATTGGGCTGCAATTTGATGACCTCATTTGGAGGCACTACATAGATAAATAGCTTACTGGAAGCCAGACCCACACTCTCTGCTTTATCTCCCTGTGAGAGATTGCTGTTGACAAGCTACATGGAGCTATGCTAATGGAGCCAGAGCCTAAGAGAGGGAGGCACCACATGGATATTCCTGCCAGTGCTGAGCTATTTCCACCACCACTGAATCCACAAGACTTTCCACCCACTGGCCTGTGATCTTCCTGCATTCAGTGTCATTGCATGTGTTGCTTGAGTCTGAAGAGAAATTTATAGACTGGTATTGGATATATGGGATAATATTGGACTTATGAACTTGATCTGGACTTGGCTGTGATGTTTTCTTAATATATAATTATTCTTTTATATAAAGCTCTTTCTTATGCACATGAGTGTCTCTGAATGTGTTTCTCTAGTCTACCCAAACTAACACACCATCATTTCTTTCATTTGTTTTAGCTACTTTATATTCAAGGGAAAATTTCAGAGGCATGTAATGCCACGTAATTATTATAATTAAAAGGGAAGAAACAAAAGAGAAATGAAGGAATGAAAGAAAGAAAGTTGATGGTATTCAGATTGGAAAGTATCAAGTATAACCATTTTTATTTATAGGTGACAGCATTCTCCATGTAGAAAATCTTATATAACACACACAATATTTCAAGAACTATTAAAAGAGTCCAGGAAGGGAAATATAACAGTATACAAGAAAATGTACAAAGCTCACTTGCATTTTTTATGTACTAGCAATAATAACCTGAATATAAGTTAAGAAGACATCATTAACAGTAGTATAAAATATAAACTTTACTATTAATTTAATTTTTAAGAGGTATAAGACACTTGACTGAAAGTTCCAAATATGTTGAAAATATTAATGAATATTCAAATTAGTGGGTAAGTATTTCAAGTTTATGGATAAGAAGATTCAATACTACTAATGGGGCAGTTCAATCAAAACTGGAAGCAAGCTCCTTCAAAATGTTATATAAAAATTTATGCAGAAAATCAAAACAATCTTGAAAATGAATGTTTTTATTAACCAATTTCAAAGCTTAGTATAAAATAAATAAGATAACCACAATAGTAGGGTACCTGCATGGAGCCATGTAAACAAAATTGAGAGTCTATAAAAACTTTTAATTTGTCATCATTTACTTCAACACATATTTCATAATAATTAATTTTTTAAAAGATTGTCCTTGATTTAAAAAAAGGGTAGCATGATGATGGTTGGATAATTAGATGCCTATGTCCAAAAAAATATATTTAGATCCTTACATCTCACTGTACAGAAAAAATGATCTCAGAATGCATCTTAGACTTATAAGTAACACCTGTAAGACTTCTAGATGAAGTGAAACAAAAAAGCAAAAAGATCTATATTTATCTGTGTAAAGCAAGGAGTTATCTATTACCACACAAGGATTACAAAATCCATATGTTAGATTTTATAAAATTTAAAATAATTTGCACATTAAATTCCATCATAATATGAATTAAAAGTATTTTCAATCAGCTATCTGATCAAGGACAGAAGATATAATACCCACACTATCTAAGGGACTCTTGCAAGTCCATAAAAAAGGAAACTATTTCTATTTAAAAATGAGAAAAATATTTTGTTAGGTACTTATCCAAAAAGAGATGATTAATATTCACATCTACTACTTGTCTGTCAGTTTGTTGTACTATGGGGTCTTGTATGTTGCTGTGATGCTGGAAGCTATGTCTTGTCACCTGTATTTCAAATACCAGTAGGGTCTCCCGTCTCCCAAAGTGGACAGGTTTTAGAAGACCCCCCAGACTAAGAGCAGACTATGGCAAAGGAAGAAGCTCTCCAGTTCAGAAACATTAGCCACTGAATAGCCGTGTAAAACTGTCAGATTCTTAAAACCTTTTGAATAGTAGCAGTTTGTTGTGAGAAATTGTGTAGAAAGTGAGCCCCTCAGGTCAGAAGGCACTCACAATATGAAAGAGAAAGTGCTGCCTTCTCATCATAGAGTCCACCATAATAACTTGGATGAATTAAAGCCTTGAAGAGAATGCCTTTAGGGCCTTCATCTGCTTATGAGATATGACTCAAATAAGGAGAAAAAAACTGTAAGCTTCAGTTAATGATTAGAACTTGGAATGCGCAAAGCATGAATCTCAGAAAATTGGAAGTCGTGAAATAGAATGCATAGTGGACTCAAATGGACTGGTATTGATAATTTTCAATCATAAAACACTATATTTTACTACTCATAGAATGAGATTAAAGAAGAATAGGATTACATTCATCATCAAAAAGGGTATTTCAAGATGTGTCTTGAATACTTTCTGTGATAAAATAAAATCTTGCCATATACTAGGAAATCCAATTATTGTTGATCAGAATGCAAAAGTTGGAAACAAAGAGAAAGGACTGTAGTTAGAACTTGGCCTTGATGATAGAAACTAAGCTGGAGATGGCATGACAGAATTTTGAAAGGCCAACAATATTTTCATTGCAAATACTATTTTCAGCAACACAAAAAACAAATATATACGAGGATTTCTCCAGATGAAATAACCAGAAATGAAATAGACTGCATCTACAGAAAGAGCTGATGAATAATAGCTAAAATATGTCATGGGCTGGCTGTGGAGCAGACCGTCAATTGGTCATGTGTAAGTTCAGGTTGAAATTGAAGAAATTGAAACGAGTGAAAAAAAGCCAAAACACAGCCTCAAGTATACCTCAACTGAATTTTGAGAACAGCCTGCCTAGATTTAACACATTAAACACTAATGACCGAAGTAGTGATAAGCTGTAGGATGGCATCAAGAATAACACACACGAAGAAAGCAATAAAACAAAACCAAACTCACTGCCATCAAGTGGATGCCAGCTCATAGAGATTTTATCCAACAGAATAAAACTGCGTCTGTATGTTTTCCAGACTGTAACACATTACAGGAATAAGAATTCCTGTCTTCATTCAGCAGAGCAGCTGGTGGTTTCAAACAGCTTACCTTGCTATCAGCAGCACAACCAATAACCACTACACATTAGGGGTCCATTGAAGAAAGCAAAAGGTCATTAAAAAAATAGGAAAGAAAGAAAAGATCAAAATGGATATCAGAAGAAACCCTGAAAATTGCTCTTAATATTTACTGTTGTTGTTAGGTACTAGTGAGTCAATCAGAACCATAGCAACACTAGGCAGCAAAAAAACACTGCATGGTTCTTCACCATCCTCCGAATTGTTCCTATGCCTGAAACCATTGATGTACCATTATGTTAGTCCATCTTGTTAAGGGCCTTCCTCATTTTCTTGGCCCCTCCATTTTACCAAACATGATGTCTTTCTCCAAGGACTGGTGTCTCTTAACATTATGTCCAAAATATATAAGACAGAGTCTTACCATTCTTTCCTCGAAGGGGTACTCTGGCCTTACTTCTTCCAATACAATTTGGTTTGTCCTTTCAGCAGCTATGGTGCTTTCAATATTATTCTCCAGCACTACAACTCCAATATATCGATTCTTCTACAGTTTTCCTTATTCAAAATCTAACTTTCATATGCATCTGATGCAATGGAGAATACCATGGCTTGGGTCATGAGCACCTAAGTCTTCAAGGGAACACCTTACTCTTCAATTCAAAGATATTGTGCAGCAGATTTCTCTAGTGCAATACATTTTCTGATCTCTTGACAGCTGCTTCTATGAGCATTGATGGTGGATCAAAGTAAGGCAAAATCCTTGACAACTTCTGTCTTCTCTCCATTTGAAAATTTTGGTCTTCCTTACATTGAGTTATAATACATACTGAAGGCTACAATCCTTGGTCTTTATCACCAAGTACTCAAGTCCTCCTTGCTTTCAGCGAGCAAGATTTGTGTCATCTGCATACCATGGGTTGTTAATAAGCCTTCCTCTAATTCTGATGCCCTGGTTTTTTTTTATATAATCCAGATCCTCTGATGATTTGCTCAGCATATAGATTGAATAAGTGTGGTGAATGGATACAACCCTGATGCATATCTTTCACAATTTTAAACCATGTAGTATCCCTTTGTTCTGTTTGCACTGTTTCTTGATCCATGTGCAAGTTCTATGTACAACAATGAGCATGTTGTAATTACATAATTTCATGTCAACTTGATTTTTAAAAGTTTAAGGGTGGAGTCTAGCTTGTCAATCAGATTTCAGCTTGATGAGGCTATGCCCTCTATCTGCTTCACCTTACTGTTGATGAGGCCCTTCAGTACATGCTGATGGCAGCCAGAGGCCTAGAGATGCACCCACCGCCATTGGATCAACAAGATTTTGCACCCACTGACCTGTGGTTTTCCTGCATTCTGCATCACTATGTGTGGCTGCGTGAATCTGAAGATGGATTTATGGACTACAATCAGACTTATGGCATATTATTGGATTTTATGGACATAACCTCCACTGGGTTTCTTGTATAAAGTTACTTTGTGATATAAAGCGCTCTCTTCCATAAATGAATGCCCCTGCATTTGTTTCTCTAGTCAATCAGGCCTAACACATAGCACAACTAAGGGTTCTGGATTTCCCATTCTTCTCAAGATCATCAACATTTTATTAAAGTCCACAGAGTCAAATGTGCATACATCGTCAGTGCAAAACAAATAGCCATCTTTCTGGACTTTGCTGCTTTGAGCCACAGTTCATTTGAAGTTAGCAAGTATCCCCCTTGTTCATGTCCTCTTCTGAATCCAACCTGAATTTCTGGCAGTTCCCTGTCGGTGTACTGCTGCAATCATTGCTGAATGATCTTAAGCAAAATTCTACTTTTGTGCTATATCAATGATATTGCTCAATAATTAGAGCATTCGATTGGGTCACATTTCTTTGGAATGGGCACAAATATGGGTCTTGTCTAATCAATTGGCTAAGTAACTATCTTCCAAATTTCCTAGCATAGGTGAACGGAAACTTCCAGTGATTCTTCAGCTTTCTGAAACATTTCAGTTGGTATTGAGTCAATTCCTGGAGCCTTGTTTGTCACTAATGCATTTGATGCTGTTTGAACTTCTTTCTTTCGCAACATTGATTCTTGCTCATATGCTAGCTCCTCTGCCTGCACTTCCACTTCAGAGAAAGAAGCCACTGAATACTTTATGCATAGCTCTGAATAGTAGCTAATACTAATGGAAGAAATGATGAAATAAAGAACTGAACGGAAATGTTCAAAGGGAAATTTAATAAGACCTATTAAAATGTTATAATGAAATGTTCCAAAACCTAGATTTTGAAAACTAAGAAGGATGAACACACTGAGCATATCTCAAACTACAATAACTCAAGAAAAAAAATCAAACCTTAAGTTGCCATATTGAAGATTCTATGGGGAAAATATTGGGACATGTAGGAAGCATTAAAAGAATATGGAAAGAATGAGAAGAACTAGTCAACATTCCATCATCACAGGATGTAGCACATGAGCAAGAACCAATGGTGCTGAAGGAAAAAGACCAAGGAGAACTGAAGGCGTGACACCAAAACAAGGCTCCAGGAATAAATTTGATACCCACTGTGCTATTTTCAACAAGCCAATGAAGCACTGGCAGGATTCACTCATCTACGCCATGAAATTTGGAAGATAGCTACTTGGCCAACTGACTGGAAGTGCTCCATACTTGTACCTATTCTAAAGAAAAATAATTCAACAAAATTCTCAAATTATAGAATATTATCACATTCAAGTAAAATTTTACTGAAGATCAAATAGTAATCATTGTGGTAGTGTACTGATAGGGACCTCTGAGAAATTCAGGTGTTTTTCAGAAGAGGATTTGGAACAAAGCATATCATTGCTGATGTCAGATGAAGGTTGGCTAAAAGAAGAGAATAACAAAAATGCTTACTCGTGTTTTTTTTACTAAGAAAAGGTATTGGGCTGTGTGACCCATAACAAATTGTGGTTAGCCTTGAGAAGAATGGCAATTCCTGAACACTTAATTGTGCTCATGAAGAACCTATATGTATCAAGTGACAGTTGTGCAAATAGAGCAAGGGAATAAATACTACATGGTTTAAACTCAATAAAGTTTCACATCAGAGTTTTATCCTCTCACCATACTTTTCAATCTGTATGTTTTGGGTAGCTGTACTATACGAAGAAGAACGTAGTACCAGGAATAGGTCTTGTTAATAACCTATAATATGCAGAGGATACAATCTTGCTTGCAGAAAGTGAAGAAACCTTGCAGCACTAAATGATGAAGATCCAGTATTACAGCCTTCAGTATGGATTACCTTTCAATGTAAAGAAAAGCAAAATCCTCACAAATGGTCCAATAGGTAACATCGTGACAAATGAAGAAAAAGATGGAAGTTGTTAAACATTTTGTCGTACTTGGCTCCACAATCAAGGTTCATGGAAACAGCAATCAAGAGAATAAAGGACTCTGAATTGGGTAAATCTGCTTCACAGACCTCTTTAAAGTCTTGAAAATCCAGGATCTTACTTTTGGAATTTAGGTGAGCCTGACACAAGCTATGGCTTCTTTACATTGTCTCATGTGCATGTGAAAGGTTGACATTGAATAAAGAAGACTCAAGAAGAATCAATGCATTTGGACTATGTTGCTAACAAAGAATATTTAAAGTACTGTGGACTGCCAAAAGAACAAACAAATCTGTCTTGGAAGAAACACAGCCAGAATGTTCCTTGGAAGCAAAATTGGTGAGCCTTCATGCCCATACTTTGGACAAGTTACAAGGAGAGACCAGTCCCTGGAAAAGCACATCATACTTGGTAAAAGGAGGAGCAGTGAAAAAAAAGGAAGACCTTCAATAAGATCAACTCATTGACACAGTGGCTGCAATAATGGGCTCAAACAAGAACAATGTTGAGAATTGTTCAGGCGGAGCAGTTCTTAAGTCTGTTGCACTTTATTCTAAATTGACGGGATGGCTCCTAACAACAGCAACGATTTATACTACATCAAAATGGCAGTTGGGGCATCTTCTAACACAGTGAACAATGTTCTTTTTAAATATTCTTTGTGTTTTAGGAGCACAAAGAATCCTCATAGAACAACCTTGCTATGTTTGAAGAACAAGCAAGTGTATTGTTTTGATGGGGGGAAAAAGGACAAATAAGGTATGACATGGTGATTTCTATCAACAGTATTCACATCCGAGGATACTTATGAACTTTAATCCTTAGAAAAATGCACTTTAAACAACTATGACATACTACTTAACACCCATTCCAATGTATAAATAGCAATATGAAGGGAGAATAATAATAAGTGTGGGAAAGAGTGGAGAAACTGTATTTTTCATACAAAGCTGGTGGGAATATAAAATGGTCCAGCTACTTTGGGAAGTATTTTGACAATTTTGCTAAAAGTTAAACATAATGCACAAAGGATAATTAAAAATTCTACTTGTAATTATCCACAGAAGAGAAGTGGATATCATATGCGTGCATACACACAATACATGGATGTTTATAGTATCTTTATACTTTTTACCCAAATTATGAAAACAATATAATGTCCATAAATAGTTGAGTGATAGTGTGGTATAACAATTCATGCAATATTACTCAGGTTTAAAGTTAATCTATTAATGCAGTAAGGATGAAACTCAAAGGCATTGTGTTATGTGAAAATAGCCAGAGGTAATATTTATACATTTTATCATTTCCGTGATATGAAATCTTTATAACAGATAAATCTATGGAGCCAGAAATTAATGCTGTGGTTTCCTAAGGCTAAGTGTGGAGGTGGGGATTTATTGAAGTCAGGCAGGAGAATTTAAAAAAAGTTATTTAACTGTACACTTAAAATGGATACAATTAATAGAATGTAAAATATCCTTTAATGAAGCTGTAAAAAAATATAAGAAAATGACCAGTAAGGGTTAAGGCTAAGGATATATGATAGATGAAACAAGTTTGGCTGTATATGGATTATCATTTAAGTTGCATCATGTATAAAGAGAATTCATGCTATTATTCCTTGATCTTTTGTATAGATTTCAAATATTTCATACAAAAATATAAAAGCCAGATTAAAAGCAGCATATGTTTTCTCTTTGAGGGAAATATCAATAAGCAAGTAAACAAATAAAGTAATGAGATAAGTATTCATTAGGAAAGGAGTGATTGTTATTTTTGTAGCACAACATTAAAGTACATACATGATTAGCTGTCTTTACTGGAGGCTTGTTTATGAACATGCATGCCCATTAACCAGGCGCATTCCCCTCCTTATTACAGTCAGTCAGACAATAGTAGTCATGTGCCTCAAACCCTATGCAGACATATTAATAGGCACCTTGGAAACCAAAGGTTGGATTAGACATTCATGACTTAAAAATTTACCTTAAAATTTCTAGATCATAGAGGGAAAATGCTGGCTTTTTGGGGCTGGCAATTGCTGAGCACATTCAAATTTATTTGCCTTAATTCATTCATTTTTTTCATAGCAACAACTATATTCATATAATAAACACTAGATATAGAATTTATTGTCCTTAGATGAAATAAACTAAGCCTTACAAAATGTAAGTGACTCGTGTTAAGTCACTTTTGGAATTAAATAGTTGGTTAAATCAGAAATGGATGAAAATTTCCAAAAATCAACTTCCAAAGTAAGTAGTTTTTCTATATACTGTATATACTTGTGTACAAGCTGAATTTTTCCAGCACATTATTTTTACTCTATGCAAGGCTATTTTATTGTATTTATAGTATAACAATTGCCCATAAAATAATTATGCAATAGAACATTGTCAATAATATTTGTTTTTATAGTTTATTCAGTTATGAAATCCTCCTGTCTTCTTCCCATTTCCACCCACCAAGATAATCTTGAATCTGAATCTGAATATCTTATTATTTTACATTGATATAAAGTTATATATATGCATGCATATATGTGGATGGATAGATAGCTTTATTGTTTCTGTATGTACTCCTATCACACATTTTATTTTTTATTTTAGTTGCTTTTAATTTATTAAAAATGATATATTATATGTAATCTTTTGAGACGTATTGCTCACTTAAAATACATAGAGAAGCCCAACAGAAATTCACACATAGATTCACAAAAAGACACATGCTATAATATTCAGAGCCGTGTTATTAATAACAGTTCCAAACTGGACTAACCCGATGCCCAATTGTGACATGAATGAATAATATGTAATATATTCATACAGAAAATACTTTTGTGGTAAAATAAATTCCTTTATGTGGTCTTTGACCTGGGTTGTTTGGGAAAATAGTTCAAGTGATTTTCTAAACCCTGAGGAGTTAGCTCTATTTATTTATTTTAATCATTTTATTTTCAATGCAGTTTTTATGGTAAAATTAGGTGCCTCAGCTGATATTCGGTTTGGCTTATACTCGAGTATGTAGGTATATACATACAGATATGCTTATGGATGTTTCATGGTTTTAATGCCCACTTTTACCTCCCACATAATATCTAAATTCATCTTCCCACCACAAATGCCCCCACATACACTGCATATACAAATCAATATTTATACTATAGAAGAATGAAGAATCTCTGTTTTGTGGCAATCAGCCATAGGCTTGCACGGAGTTAGAATTTCCATCTCTTTAGCCAGAGGAAGTCAGATGTGGTCCCCAACCCATTTTCTCAGGCACACTTTGCCTTTTCTTCACATTGAAAAGAGCAACAATTGTGCAGAAGAGCACTGTGGGTGGGAAGTCATGATGGTTCTCGTCCCCGCTGGACATAAAAATAAGTGTAGTTGTCCTGTTGCATATTCTGTAATGCCGGTCACTTTGTTTTGTTAGCTAGTTTGTTTTATGAAATCCCTATAGGAGAATACAGGTCACATGGCATATTACTAAGATTCAGGACTGTATATTCTAAAACTGAAGAATGAAGTTGTGGTTTTAGTTATTAGGATAAATCAAGATGGTTTTACTCCCAAAAAGGGTTACAGTCTCAGAAAGTCAAAGGGGCAGTTCTACCCTATCAATAGGGTCACTATGAGTCGACATCAACTCAATGACTGTGAATATAATACATCCACATGCATTACCTATAGATAGCTAGATAGATTTACAAAACCTCAGGGGGGAAAATACAAACAAAAACGGAATCATGCTGGGCAGAGCAGAGCTTTCATAGTACACATTTTCCCTGCTAGGCGAACATTGAGCAACTCCCTCTGAGTTACTGCGCCCAGTGGCATCACCTAGAAATGTTCTTTCTGAGGGAACCGATTACAAGGAACTATATGTGACCTCCTCCCTGGGGGACAGACAACTGAAAAGTGGGTGAAGGGAGATGGACAGGGCAAGATATGACAAAATACCACTTTATAAACTATCAAGGGCTCATGAGGGAAGGGGGAGTGGGGAGGGAGGGGAAAATGAGGACCAAATGTTGGGGGTTTAAGTGGAGAGAAAATGTTTTGAGAATGATGTACAAATGCGCTTTACACAATTAATGTGTGTATGGACGTATGAGCCTCTAATAAAATGTTTGAAAAAAAAAAAGAAATATTCTTTCTGGTCACAGTGAATTTTTTCATAAAAGCAATTTCATTCAAAACTTGGTTTTGGTGATGGTCGATTAAAGAGAACAGTATGCAGCTATGAAATTTTGTTTCTTGCTAGGGGAAAATGCCATGGAAATGGTTGTGATGATGAACAGAGCTTAGAAGGACAGAACTATGGGAACAACTCGAGTGTATGAGTGGCCTCCTCACTTCAAAAAAGGTGAAATGCCAATTGATGACAAACCTCATCTAGATGTCCGTCCACTTCCTGAATGAGTGAAAATGTTGCCTCACAGTGCATTGGGGGTTAGTTCCACCAGGTCAGCTGTTAATCAAGCTTTCTAGTTAGAGGTTCTGAAAAGCTTACGTAACAGTGTGAGACAAAAACAAAAAAAGGCTTCATTTGTGTCAGATGGGGTACTGGTTTTGCCACCACAACACTGCACCTGCTCACGCAACGATCTCAGTGCACCAGTTTTTGGCAAAAAATAGCTTGCCTCTCTTGCCCTATGCATCTTACTCAGCTGACCTTGCTCCATGGGACTTCTTTTTTGTTTCCGTGAATGCAGAGGGACATGAAAGGAAAGCTATTTGATGACGTAGAAGTGAAGGAAAAAGTGAGGGCAGTGCTGTCATCCATCCTAACAGATGGGTTTGAAAATGTTTCCAAGAATGGAATCACAGATTTAACAAATGTATTTAGTGTAAAAGAGAGTACTTTGAAGGTGATAAGGTTGTTTTGTAAAAAAAAATTAAATACGTAGCTTTAAAAAAAAAATCCAGATTTTTTTGGATACCCTCTCATATATAGGTGCACTATAAGTCAGAGCCACTAGATTTTGGATTTTATTTTTTAAATTTATTTTTGGGATATAACATGTATATATATATATATATATATATATATATACACACACACACACATATAAAAATATGATTTATTTCAAAGCATTACTGTACTATTTATTCTGTTAATAATTCCTTGTCATTTTCTCATTTTTACTACAAATTCATTTCTGACCAAGTCCACTGAAAGAAAAAGAAGCCAAGTATGTGCTAAGATTATCCACACATTTTATACCAAATAATGGATAAGTTTTAGCCATATATAAATCTAATTTTTATATATTACACAATATTCTAAATAAATGGCTTATTATATTTTGAAATTCAGAATAATCTACAAAAAAAACACATTTTCTCAAACTTTTCCAGATATAAAAAAATTAATTTCAAATATCACAATCACTATTAATTTGACTAACTTAAGAATTTAATAAAATACCCTACCCCAAAGTTGATACAAGGATTAATACTTGATGAATATTTGACTAATTAGATGTACATTGCCCTGCCTCGAAGACACTGTGGGTTCATTTCAAGGTTAGTTAATAATCAGAATTTTAGAAAATCATACAAACATTATAGTTTCAGTATCAGCATCATTGTTATTCCCTTGTCCTATGCTTTTAAAGAATTGGGAGGGCAGATTATAAACCAAGAATAGTTTTAGCTTTTTAAACATATGCTTATAATGAATAGTCTTTGAAGAGTAGATAGTATTGAATTAATTTCCCTACTCTGAACGAATAGCCTTAGTCTCTAAATGCAACACTGATGACTCTTACTCTCTCTAACAACTCTTTGGACAACACATTAGCCTCAAGTTACAGTTTTAAACATGAATTATTTTGTATTTTTGTAGATCTTACAGATTAATGTTCTTTTAGAAAAATAGAACCTTAGTAAGACAGCCCTTCCTCTGCCTAGTTCTTTTTAATGTAATTCTAATAATTTTCTATTTACATTATCCACTGTTTATGTTATCCAAACTCCAAAGTCATTGCCATCTGGTCCATTCTGACTCCTAGGAATCTTGTAGGACAGAGCAGAACTGCCGCTGTGTGCTTCCAAGGTGTAAATCTTTGTGTGGATAGAAAGCCTCATGTTTCCACTAAACAGCTAGTAGTTTTGCACTTCTGACTTTGTGGTTGGAAGCCCAGCAGTAGCCCACTACCCAATCAGGACTCCTCTTTTACATTAACAATGTAATATACTTGAACCATGATACAGAATAGTGGATGACAGTGAGTTTGTTTGTTGTTGCTGTTGTTATAATTGGCCAGTCTCTGGAGAAGGACATCATGCTTGGTAAGGCAGAGGGATAGCAAGAATTAGGGAGGGCCTTGGTAAAGGAGAGGGGTAGTAAAAAACAGAGAGACCCTCGACAGGATGGATTGATACAGTGGCTGCAACAATGGTTTCAAGCATAAGAGCCATTATGAGGATCACACAGAACCCGTAGTGTTTACTTCTGTTGTGCATAGGGGATCACTATGATTGGAACAGACTTGATGGCACTTAACAATCACAACATAATTAAATAAAATCTATGATATTTACAATTTTTAAATTTGTTTATTTCTTTTCCATCTGTAGAGGATACATCTCAAGGTATTTGGTTTATTGGTTTAATCTGAAAATTATTCCTAAAATTATGCTTCACACTGCTTTTTGTCTAAATAAGTACAATGACAGAGTGATATTGTTCTGGTTTTCCTTCACTTCTATCAATCACCTTGAATGACTTCTCCCTTGATCCAAGATAATTGTTTTAAAATGCTTGACCAAAGAATAAAGCTGATCATTTTAATTAAATAGGACAGTTGGAACATAGAGAGAAAAATATTACCTCAATTATAAAAACTAAAAACAAAATCCTTATTTAATGCATTCATATAGAACCATGGTTTGATTGATATTGCTATTTGTGATTCATGCACGTCATTATTAAATATAGTGTATACTTTTTTCTTATTAATTTTTACTTTTATCATTATATTTTTTCCTCAGTAATAATATTTAAAATATCCTTTAATTAAACGAGTGAGAAAAGGTAACAATGCTTATATGGAAATAGATATTAAACTAGGAGAATCAGAAAATAAATGACTTTACTATAATAACGAATAATGAGTAGTTTTTTTCTGTTAGCAAATTAAAGAATGTGGAAAATCTAAGTAAGAAAGCACAACAAACATGCATAGAAATATTGTTGGTATGTGCATGCTAGTGGTCTCCAACTCACAGACCCCTGAGTGCCGCATGGCAACACACTGCCTGGCTCTGCAGGAATTTCACAATGTTTTTAACTTTGAGCCTAATGTGGCAGCCACTGTGTCAGTCTATTTCATAAATGGCCCTCTTCCAGTGTGTTGACCCTGCTAATTTATCAAGCTTGATGCCCTTTTCCAGCACTGGTCTCTGAAGATATCCAAAGAATTTTAGATGAAGTCTTACCATCTATGCTTCTAAGAAAAATTCCAGCTAAATTTCCTCCAAAACAAGTTGGTTTATTCTTCTTTCCATCTGTGCCACTTTCTATATTCTTTACCAACCCCATAATTTAAATGGATCAATTATTCTCCTGTTCCCCTTATTCATTTTTGAACTTTCACATGCATGTAAGCCAATTGAGAATACCATGGCTTGGGTCAGGATCACTTTCATTATCAAAATATCTCTTAAAAATATTTTTACTGGTATATAATTCACATATCATACAACTTAATAGTTCAACCATACTAAGACGAAATGTCAATCATCACCATAATCAATTTCAAGATATTTTCTTCTTTTTCATACTCATTGTTGTTAGGTCTCTGTTTCCTCTCAACTTTCCCTCCTGTTAATAAAAGAAAAAAAAAAAAAACAGTGACAAAGCAAAACAGAGAAAAAATTTCCATTGAAAAGCAAGTAGAAATGTTTAAAAATGGACCCAACTTCAAAATGTGTTGAAAAGGGAGATCCGATGATAGGGCTTTAGATTTAAAACGAACAAGATCTGCCATAATTAACTTCACAATGCTATCTGATAGCAAAGCTAATCATATTCCTGGACTATGGTCAATGAGGATTCACCAGAGGTTAATCTATTTTGAGACCCTGAAAATGGATTTGGGGCTTCAACTATCATCTACAGCCTGCTGAAAATCAGGTGCTCAAAATTTAAGCTCTCATACCATTCCTCCTCCTGATTTGGATTTTTTTTAAGGCTTGTAATTGATGGCAGTTAATTTATTAGATTACACAAGCTAATGTGTTTCTTCCCTGTGGATTTAGTTGACACTTCACTTAGAAGGCTGCTTGTTTGAAAAGAATCCTTTAAGACTCCAGATGGTATTCTTTCTGATAGCCAAGCACCTTTTAATTTCATCACACTTTGCTATAGTACCCATATCTTCAGTAATCTATTCATGAGGGTGATTATCAGGTAGGGCCATATCTTAAGGACTAAGTTTCCCTGGTTTAGGGCTATAATTATGTTCAAGCTGAAAACTCTTTTCATATATCTATGGTTTATATGCCTCTGGTTAACTTTAGCAACACAGAACCTTACATGCCATCACCACAGAGCACGAGGTAATTATATTACTATTGTGTTGTTCAGTGCCAGTTGAGTCAGTTCTGACTCACAGCAAGACTTTGTGTAACAGAAGGAAGCACTGCTCAGTCCTGTGCCATCCTTGCAGTTGTTCGTGTGTTTGAACCCAGTGATGCAGCCACTGTGGCAATCCAGCTTGTCAAAAGATCTTCCTCTCTTTCATTGCCCCTTACTTTATCAAGCATGTTGTCCTTCTATGGGGACTGGTCTCTCTTGACAGTATGTTCAAAGTACTTGAGATGACTTCTTGCTATCCTTCCCTCTAAGAAGCATTCTGGTTGTACATTTTCAAATGTTCACATGCAAATGAGGTGAATGAAAATACCATGGTTCGAGTCACATGCATCTTAGTCTGCAGAATCATAGCATGTTTTAGGCCAGTTTAACTAGAGAAACAAGGCCAGTGACACTCATACATATGTAACAAAGAATTTTATATCAAGAAGTAATTATATTTCAAGAAAACCTCCTATCCCAGTCCAACTCAAGTCCAGAAGTCCAATATTAGTCCCTAAATCCCTCTTCAGACTCATGTAGCCACAAGCAATGATGCAGAATACAAGATCACAGTCCAGTGTGTAACGTCAAGTGGTTCCCAGGTTAGTGGAAAACACCACAGGGCTCCAGCAGCTCTCCTGGTGGTCAGCAAAGAGGAAGGTGAAGGCAGAGAGAGAGGCTGGCCTCCAGAGAACTATATAACTTGGTTGTATCTCCAAGGGAGTTCATCAGGCTGCGATCTGATTGACAGGCTAACGTCCACCCATACCTTCTTACAGGTGCCACATCAGCACATAAAAGGCACACAGCTATCACACAGCAACATACATGCCACCATAGTATGAAAAACTTACAGAGCAGCTGGATTATATGAAGAAGAGTGCAGCATGAGGATTAGTAGAAGGTTCATTAACCTGTAATAGGCAGATGACACAACCTTGCTTGCTAAAAGTGAGGAGGTCTTCAAGCACTTGCTGATGAAGATCAAGTATTGCAGCCTTCAGTGTGGATTACAATTCAATGTAAAGAAAATTAAAATCCTCACAAACTTGACCATTCGGTAAACCAGAAACCAAACTCATTGTCATTAAGTCAATTCCAACTCATAGTGACTCTGTAGGACATAGTAGACCTGTTCCTCTGAGTTTCTGAGACTGTAACTCTTAACTCTAAGAAGCGCCATCTTTCTACTGCAGAGCAGCTGGTGATTTTTAACCGCTGACCTTTCCGCTAGCAGTGCAACTCAAAACCACTATGTTACCAAGGCTCTTTGACCAGTGACACCATGGTAAACAGAAAAGAGATTAAAGTTGCCAAGGATTTCATCTTGCTTGTACCCATGATCAATGTTCATGAAAACAGCAGTCAGGAGATCAAAGAACACATTACATTGGGTTAATCTGCTGCATGAGACTTTTGTAAAGTGTTGTAAACCAAGGCTACTACTTTGAGGATAATGTGTACCATGGTATTTTCAATCACCTCATATGTATGTGAGAGTTGGAAATTGATGAAGAAGATCAAAGAAGAATCAATGAAGTTGAATAATGGTGCTGATGAAAAATATTGAGAGAATCATGCACTGCCAAAAAACAAAAACAAAATTTGTCTTAGTAAAAGTACAGCCAGAATGCTCCTAAGAGGCAAGGATGGTGTGTTAGTCATGGTTGACTAGAGAAACAAATTCATAGACACTTACATGTGTTTAAGAAAGAGCTTTATTTACAAGAGCAATTGAATATTGAGAAAACATCCCAGCCCCATGCAGATCAAGCCATAAATCCAATATTAGGCCATATATCCAATACCAATCTATAAAATCCTCTTCAGACTTACAAAACACATGTAATGACTCTGAACACAGGAAGATCACAGGCCAGTGGATGGAAAGTCTTGTAGATCCAGTGGTGCTGGAAGCATCTCAGCACTGGCGTGAGTCTACATGTGGCTCTTGCAGTACCAGAGCACTAGCATAGTTCCATGTGTCTTGTCATCAGGAAGACCAAGCAGAGAATGTATGCGTCCTGGCTCCAGTGTGCTACTTATCTCCAGAGCACCTCCAAATGAGGTCATCAAGCAGTGATCTGACTGACAGGCCAAACTCTACTCCTTCATTCTTAATAGTCTCAAGTTAACACCAGATTATGTAACTACCACAGATGGTGTGACTTTCTACTTTGGATATGTTTTCAGTATAATGATTTATCATCTGTTACCTTTGCTACTGTGACTCTGAAGGTAATTCTATTTTCACAATTATTGATCCACATTTTATCTGGCTTTTTTTTTTAACTCAGGTGTTATTCGTTCTTTTCCTCATTGTCAAACTCTCTGCTAAAAATGATTCTATTTATGACAACTTCTTGCCATAAATTTGAGAAAATTAAGGAATTTGAATCATATGCAAATTCACATGTACTTATGTCCTTTAAATAAAATTATGTATTCAAGTTACTTTTACTTCCTGATAAAGCTGTATTAACTATTTCAATTTGTCATGATTTGCCTTCGTTTTTATTACCTATGGAAGGAAAAACATTGAACACATTATCAAAATTCACAAGGGTTTAATTGATTTCCTATAAAAAGAACTCAAAAATACCCGTACATTTTTTTCTATGAAAATATTGAGAAATCTAAGTTTCAGGAAAAAAATTGAGTATATCAGCAATTCAACTCCAATGCTTAATGAATAATTGAGGTTATGTAGTCATCATTTTCACAATTAATGGCCATGTATTAATGAGCCATGATTTATTTCCATTTGAAAAATTCTTTAAATTGTGATTTGCCTGCAAGTTTACAGAGCAAAACAGTTTTTTCATTCAACATCAATACATGTTGTGTTCCAGGTGATTGATTACAATTCTCAAACTGCAATATCACTCATCTATACTTCCTCTATTTCCTTTTCATATCCCTCCTCCCTTCCTAACCCTTCTTCCTTCATATCTCAAGTGATTGATGGGCTTGTACTTAGTTTTTTGTTCACCTTAATTAGCTGTTTACTGTTGGACAGAAAATTGAGCCCCAGAGGTGAGTTCGGTTCCAGTTCTGACAGCTGATAGTTTCCGGGGCTTCCGCTAACGCCTATCAAACCAGTCAGTCTGCTTTTGTTATTTTCATGATTGTGAGTTTTGATACACAATTTCATTACACTCTATCTTGACCCTTCTAATGTGATTCTCTTTCAGAGTAGTCAGTACTGGTAGAGAAGCAACATTAGTTCTTAGAACCTCAATCATAGTCACCAAGTTTCTTGTGGTCCATTATTCCTTTGAACTGAATGTTTCTACTTTTCTTTGATTTTCTTTACTCTCTTTTGGATGAGAGATGATTTAGAAATTGTTTAAAAAGCATGTTGCAACTAAAGAAAGTAAAAATAATCTAGAGATATGGATTATATAAGTGGAAAACAAACAAAATGATCATGCAAAAGGGAAGCAAGAGGAAAATATATTTGCTATCATAAGAATACAAGTATTGACTTATATGGGGGGAGGAGTCAAGATGGTGTCCTGGTGTTAGGTAGTGAGAAACAGGGACAGGGGTTTGCCCTTCTCCGTGTCCAAGGCCCCCTGCAGGAGGTTAGAAGAGAATCAGGCGAGCGCTCAGCCAGCCATAAAGACTAACTAGGCTGCCCAAATTAGGCCCAGGTGGCCTTAATTAAGCCAATGGAGTCAACCAATACCTTCAACCACACCTTCCAGCCAGACACCTCAAATACCTTTACCTTGAGACGGTAGCCCCTTATTCTTTGTCCTTCAGCTCCTGTCCTGTGCCCACTTAGCTGCGCAAAGGTCTCTCGGGCCTCAGGCTACCACGTGTGGGTGCGCAGCCCCATGAGGTTGCCTGTGTTCAGTGACTATGAAACCCGAAACTTTTTCCGTCCTTTATAAAACCCACTTGGACCAAAAACCAGGCTCGGGATAAATTTTTTCTCTTGTGAAGCCAAGAACCGAGGTATTTCCCACATTGTGGTACAAGTAACTCAGAGATGTAAGCTTTGGACTACATCTCACCACCCTTGGGATACTGAGGAAACAAATGGCTCTGTTGGTTGGACTTTAAAACTGCACAGCGGATGGTTTGCAAAGGATGCCAGCCTGGACCTTTCGCCCCCAGACATGGCTGCGGATATCTCCGAGACCTGCTATGGGGCCACACGTAATGTATAGTGAGAGGCCCGTCTTCTTGTGTCTGCTTTTCTATCTGTGCTTCCTATTTTTACGTGGGGCTGCAGATTTGCCTTTCTGTGCTTCCAGAGCCTTGTATGTTTCCCCCAGCCTTGCATCCTGGGGTGTGATCGAAACACTGCAGCCTGCAGTGTTGGGAAATTTCAGTCCCAACAACCTTTTTGATTTCCAGTGGTCTACTTTGTGTCCCGACTAGGAAAACAGCCACACATGTAAACCCTTTTGGCTTCTGCAGGATTCTAGTTCTCATTGCTTGACCCCTGCTGACTCTCTATGAGGCAGCATACTGTGGCCACCATTTTCCCGATCACATGGCTCTCCACTCCCCAGCAAGATAGTGCCGTTGAGTGTCCACCACCAATTTTGTTGTAGGACAGTTGAGCATGTGACCTTGGACAAGATGGCGCCCAGCCCTCCAACCACGTGTGTGTGCGCGCGCAGGGAGGGGGGTAGGGGGGGGAGGGGAGCAGTACTTAGTGGGCTGGCCCATCCAGTTCCCCAAGAGACTAGTCCTCTACATAGTCCCCCAGTGGTGGGGCTGGGTCTGCCCAGAGACATGCTCCGCCTCCCCCTTTGTTTTCTCCTGGTTTTACACATAAGCTGCTTGGCCCTGTTTGCTGTTTGCTTCGGCATCTTGCCAGTGTGCTGGTTGATTTTTTTTCTTACTAGCTGGTTTTCATTTGCCAAAGCCTTTGAAAGTCTGGCCCCTGAGCAACTGCTAACTTGTCTCTTCAAAGGCCTTTCAGCAATGCCACCTTCAGCACGTTTCTGCTACAGTTCCAATATGACACTGTCTAGCCAAGGATCCCAATTTCCTTAGATTGTTACCTGAGGCAATGAATGGGACTCTACTCCCCTTCAAAGGTTGTGGCAGGCCACTCATGCCAGTTGTAGCCTCTGAATGCTCCTGGAATACCACTCCAAGTACTGGTCTTGCCTCCAAGGTCCGGTGAATTACTCATTTCAGTAGTTCCCTCCATAGACCCCTATGGTCACCCAAGCCAGTGGCCATTGCTTGCAGTCTAGAAAACAGTCAGGGCCCAGTTTGCTGGCAGAGACTTGCTCAAGGCCCCAGTGCCCCTAGCAGTGCACACTGAGACTGAAGTTATGACCCTGAGTCACCAGGCTCTCCTAACTTCTTTATTGTTTTGTTTTTAGATAGGTAATGCTGTCCCCAAGGGATTGGCACTATACTATATACTGTCTAATTGGGATAGATTTAACGCACAGACAATGGAGATCAGAAGCTGATCTGGTTCTGCAATGCCATCTGATCTCAGTACATCCTATGTGATGGGGAATCCTGGCTGAAGAATGGCACACGTTCCCTTCCCTGATTCAGCTAGAACTGTTCTGCAAAAGGATGGGGGTGGGGGAGGAATTCCCTTATGTTAAAGCCTTTTTCTTCCGAGAAACAGTAAAGAACTTCATTCCCAGTGTACCCAGGACACCTAAGGGACCCTGAAGCTGTAGGCTACTACACCCCAAGCCTAGCCATCTCACCCTTGGACCCTGAACCTGTAGAGGCTAGGGAAACAGGTGACCCTACCAATGTTCTACCCTTAATAGGAATTTGGTCCCCAAGCAATTCACATGCCTTTCACATTAAATGAACTCAGGCAGATTGAGAGTGCAGATGCCTGCAGGAGTTACCCTACAAGAGCTGGTCACTAGTTTTAGTGCACCTTTTTACAAGAGGGACAAAGAGCAAAAGCCTTGGCCTTAAGAGAAGGACACAAGGAAAGATGTTAGATGTGTAGGTACTGGCCATGATAGCTAAGCAATGCCAGTCCACTGCCTCTCAGGTTCAAAGACCCCTGCACAGGGTTCACAGTCCTGTGTGTGCTGGCATTTTATGTCATGGGGCAAAGATTGCCCTATTGGAAACAAGCCTCCCCGAGGGCCATGCTATCAGTATAAACCAACTGCCCCTGGCAGTGCTCTGTCCTATGGGGAAATTAAAGAGGAGAGTGATCTCCTGGCCAGGCTGCACCTGCTACCTGGATGAAGCAGCCTAGGTGGAGGGCCTCACAGCAAAGGATTTCTGTTCCTGCTCTGGAACCCTGGCTGTGAATGGATGTTGGAAAGGAGGGCCAATACATTTTCTCTTTTGGTTCTCTCTACTCTGTCCTTACCTTCTTACTCAGACCTCGGGTACCATTCACAGGTGAAACCAATATAATCAGACCCCTCTGAAGCTAAGGACGTAGAGAAGTACTCCTGTGAGCCATTGGATGGTCTCAAGATGGTGTTTCACCACCACCCCAAGACAGATAAGAAACCTATTTATTCCAAGGCTGTGTTCCTTTTGGAACACAGTCATGTTCATTAATAAGGTGTTAACATAACAAAAAAAGGAGAAGCCACCTACAACTAAAGTCCTCAACCCAGGCCAAAGCAGCTTTTACCAGTTTTCAGCTTGACAAAGAGGCTTTGAAAATCTGTAGAACCACGCAATAGTAAGTCAGCTAAGCCAGCCTTCCACCCAAGAAACCAGCATCCTGAGACTCCATTGCTATATTTCACCCACTAGGCTACTTAGGTAGGTAACAGGAATAGACCCCATCCACCCACCCCCACTTGGCCACTGCCACATCCTCATCCCCTCTGATCACTTATACCAGAGTAATATTATCTCAGGATTACTAACCCAAGCACAAGACTATAGGTCTCACAACCATACCAGACACCAAAACATCACCCTAGCTCGAAACTCACCTCCTCTATGACACCCTGTAAGACCACGAGGCACTAAATCATCATACCCCCAAATAGGACCCCTATATAAAATTCAGGATAAACAAGGGACCCTAGAAGTTTCACTGCACTCATCCTTTACTCCAACCACGATTACCTCTGGAACTGGTTACCTTCCATCAGTAGCACCAGAACTCATCTGTGTTGGTCTGGGTACATTAGAAAAACAAATCCACATAAATCCATATGTATAAGAGAGAGTTTTATATAAAGGGTAAGTGCACATCAAGAAAACATCCCAACCCAGTGCTGCCCAAGTCCACAAGTCCAACATTAAGCCATATGTCTTACACCAATCCACAAAGTCCTCCTTCATCTCAAAAAACACACACAATGATGCCGACTGCAGGAGGAAAGCCGAGTCAGTGAATGTGTAAGCATTTCAACACTGGCAGGGGTCTCCACAAGGCTGCTCTAGCACCCAGGGCTGCATTGGGGTAGGTCTATGCAGCTTCTCCTCAGGGAGGTCTTGCAGGAAGTGGGATTCATACCAGTGATGCAGGGTTTGTTCAACATTAGAAAATCCATCGAAATTATCTACCACATTGAGGAGAAAAAGAACAAGAAACATATGATATCAATAGAAGAAGAAAAAGCATTCAATAACAGTCAACACTTATTTCTAATTAATATACTCAAGAAGATTGGATTTGAAGGAAATTAGCTAAATATAATTAAAGCTATATGAAAATCCAAGAGCCAGTGTTACAATCAATGGAGAAAAGACTAAAACATCGGCACTGAAAAAAAGGAGACCTAATAAGGATGCCCCTTTCCCCCACTTTTATTCGCAATGGTCCTGGAAGTCCTAGCTAATAACATAAGGCAATGGAAGGATATCAAAGATATACATCTGAGGAAGGAAGACCTGAAACCATCGTTATTTTCAGATGATATTTATGAAAGGCTCCACAATAGAAGTGCTGGAAGCAACAAGGGAATATGGTAGAGTGGCAGGATATAAGATCAACAAGCAGAGGTCAATTGGATTTCTAAGTACAATGCATGGGATTAAAGTAAATTAGATCAAAAGGTCGTACCCTTCACAATAGCCAAGTATCTAGGGATATATCTAACCAAAACCCAGAAATTCTACATGAGGAAAACTGGAAAAGATTATTACAAGAAACAAAAAGGGACACTGACAAATGAAAAAAATAACCCAGGAACGTGGATCAGTTGACTCAATATTGCAAAGATGTCAACCCTACCTAAGGCACTACATAGGTTCAATACAATCCCGATATAAATACCAGGATCACTTTTCAATGAAATGAAAAACTGAATACTAACTTCATATGGAAATGGAAGAAACCCAGAACTGGCAAAGAACTTCTCAAGGAAGAATTAAGTGGGTTGGCTTGTATTACCTGACTTTAAAACATATTATACAGCCACCGTTGTCAATACAGCATGGTATTGGTATAATGATAGATACTCAGACCATGGATAGAACAAAATTCCATAAATAAAAACAGCAGAATACAGTAAACTGATATTTGATAAGCCCCCAGATCCCCCCTCAAGAAAAACACAACAAACCTCAAATGGGAAGCAGATGCTCTTTTAACAAATGGTGCTTGAAAAACTGGATATCAACCTGCAAAAAAGTGAACCAAGAACTTTGCCTCACCCCATACACAAAGACAAATTCAAGGTGTATCATAGAACTCGGGGTAAAACCCCAAACTATCAGGATCATCAATGAAAAAAGTGTGACAAACAAGAACCTTAGCACAGGGAATACATGGACTAATGGCAATAATGAAGGATACACACCCAGAGGAAGAGAGACTAGATGGCTGGGACATACTAAAGATAAAAATCATGTGCATCAAAACATGTCATCAAGAGAGTGATGAGAGTGTACACAAACTAGGAAAATATATTTAATAATGACTTATCAGATAAAGGTCTTATTACTAGACTCTACAGAACCCTGCAACCTTACAATATAAGAGAGAGAAAAAAGAATAGCCTACTAAGGAGGTGGGCAAAAGACTTGAAGAGACGATTCACAAAAGAGAAAACCCAAATGGCCAATAAACATATCGGAAAATATTCCTGATCATGAGCCACTAGGGAATGTTAATCAAAACAACCATGAGATCCCACTGAACAACCACAAGAATAGCCCAATTAAAAAAAAAAACCAGAAAGTAACAAATGTTGGCAGGGTTTTGGTAACATAGGAACTCTGATTCACTGCTGGTGGTCTTGTAGATACATATAGCCACTGTGGAAAGAGATTTTATGATACCTAAAACAGATGGAAATCAAGTTACCTTAAGACCCAGCGATTCCCAGAAGAAATAAGAGAGGCCACAACAAGACTTCTATGCTCAAATGTTCATTGCTGTGCAGTTCACAATCACAAAACCCATATAGAAGAAACATACCAGCCTGTTTGATCATGAGGTGTCGATGGGAATACGTATCAGAAATTCTAAAAACAAGAAATAAAATTGACATGGAGTGTAGACAAAGTGGAGATCCAAAATTCACCAATAAGACCATCGGATAGTCCCTCTCAGAATGGCCACAAGGAAGGGATGATATCCCTAAGGTGCAATATAGCATTGATGAGACACTCTACTATCCTCTAGTTCTTTAATATTTCCTCCCTGTGCTATTATACTCTTAGTTTTACCCCATTAATTCTGTGAGACCTGTGCATATTTATTTGTATAATTAAGATAGTTCAATACACAAATTCAAGATTGATAAACCCCTCCGAAAGAATAATGGGAGTAATGATTTCCTGAGGGTATGGGAAGAGACAGGGAGGAAGTGGGGTAAGGGTGATTCTATAGCAATGATAAATGTTATAACTCCACTCAACGGGAATGAACAACAGAATTGCAGGTGAGCAAATACATTGGATGGTGTAAAATACAGGGGGAAAAATAATATAATAAAAGTTCCTGGGTGGTTGTGTGGAGGAGGGAGGGGATAAAGGGGACTGATAACAAAGAGTTCAAGAAGAAATAAAATGCTTTGAAAATGATGGTAGCAACTGTACAATTATGCTTGATCTAATTGAATGATGGATTGTTATAATGTCTGTAAGAGCTCCCAATAAAATAAAATATTGCTTAAATATAGCCATACTTTCCCATGTACATAGCATTTCTGAGAGGAGGAAGGGTTTTCTTGGATATCAGTGGTCCTAACAATGTACTTTCAAATGCGAAAAGCCTTATAGCTATCTAGATCTACCGTTGCTTCAAAATAATGATTTTTAAAGTGGTGAATTACAAGTATTTTATTTTATTTGGCTCAACAAGGTAAAACTGATTTAAGAAACAATATATTAACTCTTTCAAGATCTGGCAATGTAAAGATAGAGCATAGATTAATATTTATTCTAACTTGAATATCAAACTATTAATGTTGAGACACATTTTCAACCATCTCTAATATTGTATCATAAACTCCAAATAGATCCAAATGCATTTATTTAAGTTTTTATTTAGTCTTAACCTATTGTGTACTATATTTGTAAAAGAAATTCAGGATTGCATCTTGAATTTATTATTAAATTAATACTCATGTTAAAAGTAACTGTCTTGAAGGCTAAGCACAATTTAATCAGCATATTTATGTTTTCTGTAAGAGTCGACCCAGGGCACTGTTAATCATAAAATAATAGATAGTCATTTATTTGAAAACCCTAACAGTAAAGTAAAATTTTACTTGGTTTGTTGATAGTGAATTATTAAGAAAGGTTATAAATGCATTGCAATGCCATACCTTAAAATCTACCTATCTATCTATCCATCCATATCATCTATCTATGTCTATATCCATATCCATATCTATATCTATCTATATATGTTTCCACCTAAACTAGTTGTAAACTGACTGTCAGGAATGTGTGCAGAAATTCGATGTTTCCAGGTCTAATTGTTTCCTAAAATAAGGACATTTGAATGTTGCTGTTTATGGGGGAAAAAACATTTTTTGATTCCCTTAGTCAGGGATTATTGAGCCTCTAGTCAACGTTTAGTGTATACAGTGGTAAAAAAATCATAGAAATAAAAGATTATAATACTGGACAGAATATGATGGATATTCTGGTTATGACAATAATTTAATCAAAGTTCATTTCCAAAGGAGTAAAGGAGGGTTAGAAAAATAAAATTATAGTAATCTTGGGTTACCTTATCTTTTAAGATTCAAACAGATTCAGCTTGAATTCATATCTCATGCTTATTCAGAAATTCAATCTCTTAAAAAATGAATATCCAAGTGTATGTGGTAATTAGATGATCTATGTCAGTTAGACACACCTGGCTAGGGGTTGAGTCAGACATGTTAATCAGGTCACAGCCTGATGCTGTCTCCTTGGGAGAGGGGGTGGCCATCTCATAAGAAGTACCCTGGGGCCTCCACTCAAGTACTCCCTCAATGCAAGAATACTTTCTTCTATTAAATTGGTATTCTATGGTGCTCACCTTCCGGACACTACTGCTGAAGACAAAAGGGGTGAATATGAAAATGTGGTGAAGAAAGCTGATGGTGTCCAGCTATCAAAAGATATAGC
>NW_022107407.1:8711766-8756737 GCF_000313985.2 Echinops telfairi
GAGGAACCGATTACAAGGGATCTACATGTGACCTCCTTCCTGGGAGATGGGAGTGGGGAGGGAAGGGGAAAATAAGAACCTGATGCCAGGGGCTTAAGTGGAGAGCAAATGTTTTGACAATGATGAGGGCAATGAATGTACAAATGTGCTTTACACAATTAATGCATGTATGGATTGTGAAAAGAATTGTATGAGCCCCTAATAAAACGATTAAAAAATAAATAAAAGAAGTACCCTGGGAACCTCCCCTTCATTCTGCTACTCTGCATTTCTGCTTGTTGAGAATCTCATAGCCACCCTGAGAGTTGCTGGAGCCTTGCCATGTTTCTACCTACCCTGGATCCACAGGACTCTGCACAGGCCTGTGATCCTCCTACTTTGTGCATCATTTTATGTGAAAGCATGAGTCTGAGGAGGGACTTATGGACTAGTATTGGACTTATGGACTTGAATTGGCCTGAGGTGGGATGCTTTTTGATGTATAATTACTTTTTGATGTAGTGTTCTCTCTTACACATATATGAATGTCACTTGATTTGTTTCTCTAGTCAATATGTCCCAATACAGTGTACTATTCCTTATCTTGCATTACCCCATAATGAAAGTGGTTCTAATTTTTTAATGATCCCAATGACACCAGTAAAATCAGTATGTTTAATGATATGAATATTGAATGTTCAAGAAAATAGAGCTTTATAGAAATGGAAAAAACTATTGTACGTGTTTGAAATATTATATTTTATAGAATTACACAAATGAGATATGAACCTTGCTGGAATCTCTTTTTTTCTGCATTTATAAACAAATAAAACTAACATTTAATATTAGACCTCTCTCTAAAAAGCTATTTGGATGTACAATCATTATTGCAAATGTCATTAACATGTTGTACACTTGCAAAGTTTGAATTGGCAAAAGTTGGATGATAGATATATTTATAACACTGACAAAAATATTTTTAAAATAATGGCTACTTTGGATGCATATGTACAACCAGACACCTCACAGAATTTGGTTATTTGATTTGGAGTTTAGAGTTATAGCTTCATGGAATATACCAGTTAATTGGCCTAATAACATGTTTAGTAATTCTGTTCTACCTCCTAGTTCATTGCGTATTTCCTGGGGTCTTAAAGAGAAGAAAAAAAGTCAAGAATAGGAGGGGAGATCACCTAAATGAACAGCATCTTCCATTTCCATAATATCTTAAGAACTGATTATATGGGATCATATTACCAACAGAGACTTGAAAGATTAAATAGGAACTTTAAATGGAGTTAGTTCACGAGAACAGAGGAAAGGCAGCACAGAAAAGATGAGAATGATCACACAACATAAAGAATACAATCAATGTCAGGAATGGTGGATTTAAAAACTGTTGTTTGTGATTTGCTGCTATTTATACATTTATACATTTTAAACATATTCCCTTGTGAGTGATCATTGTTAGGTGCCATGGAGTGAGTTCCATCCCACAGGAACTTTATTCACAGCAGTACAAAATGCTGTCCGGTCCTGTGCCATCCTCACAATTGTTCCTATGTCTGAGCCCATTGTTGCAACCGTTTCTTGAAAACAGATTATGCCACTTAACCCTTAACTATGGGAGAAGTTTGGAGTTTATCATGCACAATTCTTGGATCAACCAGGCTAGTGTGCTTCTGTGTGGGCCCACTTGAAACCTCATTCAGATAGCTGCTTGTTCAAAGACAAACCTTTAAGACTTCAGATGTCACTCATTCTAATAAGGCAGGCACCCTCTAGTTTCTCCACCACACTTTTCTGTATCACCCATACATTCAGTGATCTCCTCATGAAGGCAAGCTTCAATCAGAGCCAGGTAATAAGAGCTAAGTGTTCTCTGACTGGGACTAGAATTAAGTGTGATCCCCCAAATTCATTCATATAGATATGATTTCTATAATAGTCTCTGGTTCATTTCAGATACATTATTAACATGTTATGTTAGAGAACATTATTGAGCATCCCCATGGGGTATATGTTAGTTCTATTGATAGTATCATTAGGTGTAGAGTTTAGAATTAGAAGGAGGGAATGGTATCAGGGCCTAAATTATGAACACTCATTTTGTGGAAAGCTATGGATGACAATGGGAACCCACAATCCTTTCTCAGGGTCTGCACACAGCTTAAGCCTCCACTGAATCTCTTCTGACCACAGACCAGAGATGATGTGAATAGACTTGATCTCATACAGAGTGCTATGTTTTTCAATATTTTGTTTTCTATATTTTTCTGTATATGAAATCCAGGTCAGGTAGAGCTATAGAGACAGTGACTGCATTGGTGGTTCCTTGATGGGCATGGTGGGAGTTTGTGGGGAAGTGAGGAGCTAATGGCAGTGAGTGCATGTGTCAGTTACATAATCTGTTGTTAATTTGAGACTTGAATGAAGCGGTGGAGTTTAATCTGTCAATCAGGTCTCAACCTGATGACCTCATTTGAAGACACTAAGGAGATAAATAGCTCATTGGAGGCAGGACACACACTCACTCCCTGCAAGACATTCTTGTTGAGAGGACACATGGAGCTACCCTAGAACCCTGGAGCTGAAGTATCCATGTGGAGACCTCTGCCAGCACTGCCACTGGATACACAAGATTTTCCACCCACTGTGATCTTCCTGCATTCGGCATCATTGCATGCTGGCATGAGTCTGAAGAGGAATTTATGGGCTAGTGTCGACATATGGGGTAATATCAGATGTATTGGCTTGATCTGGAATGGGCTGGGATGATGTCTCAATATTCAATTACTTTTTGAATTAAAACTCTCACTTACACACATATGAGTGTCTGAGTTTGTTTCTCTAGTCAACCCAGACTAACACAGTACAAAAGGGAAGTAAATGTTCTAAAATTGATTGTGGAGATGATTGCATAGCTTTTAGTCATATGATTAAACTATTGGATTGTATGATATGTGAAAAATATGTCAATAAAACTTTAACATTTCTTAAAATGGGAAAAGTGAGATCGGATAGAGTGTATAGCATACATTAACATGGGAAAATGGCATGCTAATAATGTTTACTGTTACAATCAAAATATTCAAAGTCAAACTTTGAACCTAGATGTACTTGGTTCCTAGATATAAGCCTATGAAGCTATTCAATGATATTCTCTCGTTAGGGGATAAAAATAATCATTCAAGGAGAAAGTGTCATTTAAGAGGGCAGCTGAAAATAAATCAAACCAAACAAACCTATTGCTGTAGGATTCTTGGTGACCTCGTGCTTTACAGAATAGAAGTAATCTATTGGTTTTTTATACATATTATTTTTACAAAAACAAAGTACTAAGCTTACCTTCTATGATGCTGCTAGATGGAATCTAGTTGCTAACTTTTAAGAATAGTAGGTGAGTGCAAATTATTTCCAAAGTTTTCTCTAAAAAATAAATATATAAAATTAAATTCAGAATTCACTGCATCACCTATAGTTTAATTATTTATACCTTTATTCATTAAAATATAGCCTTCAGATTACTAGCTACACATTGGTCTTGTTCAAAATGCACATTTTCCAACCCCACTCTGGAACTACTGAATCAGAAGCTACATTTGAACATGATCCCAAGTCCTTCTTCAATCTTTTCAAGTTTTGAAATACACTGATGTATTTTGCAAATATATCCAAAAGTTGTCAATCAAAGGATATAATTTATATATTAAATGGAAAACCTATGGTATGTGAGGTATGTGATGATATGATCATTTAAATTGTCATGATTTTCTTATACATAAACATGACACTATCATCTAAATAAATCTATATGTATATGCATATATATGATTATTGGTACAAACAATATTTTTACATTGGGACTCATAACTCAATGTGGTAATTATGATGACATGACTGCACAAACCACCTACAGTCATTGGAAAAAATCTAAAAACGAGGAGTAGGAGACTCATAACTTGCTTCCACTTCCATCTCTCCATCCTCTCAATCTGAGTCACAGCTGTTCTTGGACTTCAACCCTCCCGTGTGACAGAGATGTGCTGTGCTAGAATTAGACAAGGTGCAGGTGCAGCCACCCCCTCCCAACAGCCCACGCGCTTGCTTACCTCAGCTCTGCCTTAGGCTTCCTCTCTATTCCAGGATGGGTGATTCAGCTAACACCAATGAGTAATCTCAGCAATGATGATGACATCCCTGCTTTCTTGAGGCCTGAAATGAAACTTTAACATGATGATATTCCATTTTTCCTCAAACTTTAAGATCTCTATACCTTGAGAAATCCAGAATATCTAGTGGTGGCCATTTGGAAAATTTCCACAAAATTAAGGGACACTTCAAAGGGGTACGCCGTGGGTTAAAATCAGAAAAGTTGTGTGTCAGCATTGTATCCTCTCACCATGCTTATTCAGTATGTTTGCGGAGAAAATAATCTGAAAAATTGAACTATATGAAGACGAACTCAGCATCAGAATTTGAGTAAGGCTCACCAATAACCTGAGATACACAGATGATACAAGCTTGCTCACTGACATTGAATAGGATTTGAACCATTTACTGATAAAGACCAAAAGCTTTAGTTTTCTGTAGAGATCCAGCAAATGGTATTATAAATGCCATTCAACCAGGAAATGTTGTGAAGCATGCAGATACTTGGTCTCCACATTTATAGCTTAATTGTCCCTGAATGAATGTGAAATAGTTCTGATCACACTTAAGAAATACTTTTATTAAAATGCTTTATTTGTCATGCAAGTAAAGCTAGCTGACAAGACCCTTTGAGATATATATATATATGTATATATAGATATAGATATATATAAAATACAACTGATATAAATAAGACAACTGGCATAATAACTGCTACAAGAAATAAATTCTATTAGGGTAAACAGCCTGGGAAAGTACTTGTTTTACTTTTTGTTGTTGTTGTTGCAGGAAAGTAAAGGTATTTCTCCAGCGTTTCCCTAAACTAATTTTTTTCAATTTGGCATCATATTTAAAATTTAAGAAGTGCTTAAATGCCCTATTATTTAGGCAGAGGAAACATGGTACTGGAAGAAAATGAGGCAAGAGGAGTTTACCAAGCTTCCATTAGTGAGAGATGTTTTAACTCAGGACTTCTTGGCCTCAGACTGTAAATCCTATGTTTTTTATACCACTCCAATTGTTCTCACTGATGGATTGTGGGGAGATCCTGATGCTTTTGAAGAAGAAACAGCTTTGAAATGAGAATAGTTTTAATTATCAGACATTCTTACTTATTTGTTGGCTAATGCTTAACAACTTAATGAGCCTCTTTGAATATGTTTCCTCCTCAGTAAACATGTGGGAAATAACTGTACCATTGAGAGCAAAAGTAGTTAGATCCTGTTTCTCATGAAATGTACCTTCTGATGCACACATTCCTTCAAACTATTAAAAACTGAACACAAGACATTTAAAAGGTTCACTGACAGACATAGTCACCCTGCCATGTCTTCATCAATAAGTAGAGAAGAACTATTAGACACTAATACATAACAACAATTGTGAGGATGGTGCAGTGCTTTGTCTGTCATATGTGGAATGAGTCAGAATCAACTCAATGGCACCTAACGGTAACAATAATAATGAATACATATTTTTAAAATTGTATTCTGATAAGAAGATACCTTGGGAAAAATAAGTGGGCAACAATAAAACAAGGAAACACGTTTCCTGAAGTGATGGCCAGTTCCCCTGAGATGCTACCTGAGCTTTCACATGTCCACTATAGATAGAGTAAATCAGAATTTTAACCACAACCTCGAGCCTTGGGGAGTTCTCAAGAGAAAAATCACCTGGAACTCTTGTTAAAATTTTCGATTTGATTCCGCAGGGTGGAAATGCAGACCCTTGGCATGCGAGTCAAGCTGGAATGAACAGGTTCGAAGACCCAGATGCTACACATGCCAGAAATAGCAACAAGAGTAAAACAAAATAAGAATATTTGAAACCATTAGCTCATTTTTATGAAAAGCCATTAGCTCACTTTTATTAGTTACTGCTGCTCCAATTAATAGTTCTTCTTGCAGCCTTTCAGCCAACTCAGCCGGCAGAAGAAACACTGCAGGAATCATTCTGTTATGATGAAAAAGCAAATAAGGCAACTTTTTCTCTCACTTGTCTAATCATCTCAATATTAAACTTGGTAACATGTATTTGTCACTGGGTGGATGAATGAATCTCTCATGCTGCTATCATCATACCAACATAAAGAGGGCAAGATCTTGAAAAAAAAAAAAGTTCTTGGCAGTGGTTCACATTGGAGCATGTGTTTACGCATAGAAGACAGCACTGGGGAAATCAACAGATTTCTATTACATCAGTAATATACCGGTAATCATTTCTTTTTTTGAAGATTAAAAGTTGCGCTTTTCACAGCTGTTTTCTTCTACCCTTACAGTTAAAACATAAAAAGGTGTTTTGATTTGTTCATCTTTTAAAGCATCAAAACACAGCTTTGTTAATTTGTTGGCATTGTACTTACCATTGCTATGGGATTGCAAGTACCTTGGAAGACATTGTGGCCTGTTTGCTGGCAATTGTTTTACCAGCCACCAAACTTTGAGATGCTCAGGAAAAAGGCTTTAGAACTTGGCATCCTTGTAACACAAGAACAAGCAGATCTCTAAATGTCACACTACCCTTAAATTAAGAAGTTTCAGGGCAAAAGTATTCCAGATTTTACTCAGTTCATTAAAACTCACTGAAACCCAATTGTTTGTTTAAATTTTCAAGAATTTTTTGAGCCAGATATTAATACAGTCATTGTTAACAATTATATTTTATAGCCTTCAGCCATGTACATTAAATGAAAAACAAAAATAATATCACTTCCTAGTTATTTATAAGCATCACTATTATGTATGAAGTATAATTATTATGTTATGGTGAACATTTATTTTACTTCTCACCTCAGTTCTGTATTCAGTAATTTGGTGTGGGTAACTTCAAATTGTCTATAATTAGGGTGTTTACACAAAGGAAATTGGCAGCACAAACAAATTTAAGATCTTCTTTGTTTTACTGGAAAGTTTGTTAAATTGATGAAATTTTAATAAAATACTATCACCTCCAAATCATCAAAACTCAAGGAGATAACATAAGTTGCTGGCCATTTTGAATAAACAATAATCTAAAGTCATTTTTATTTACATTGGAGAGTAGGAGTAGAATCTAGAATTCATTCTCTCTCTCTTTTTCTCTTTCTCTCTGCCTTCATCCTCTCCTGCCTCATACGCATATTCATATAACATATAGGTATGTATAACACACAAACACATTTTATAAATATTCTTTCCTTTTTCATTTAAAATTTCCTAGGGTTATATGCCCTTATTTTCTACCTAATGAACTATTACTGTATTAAGACCAACCTCTTTGTCCGTTTTCCATGAAAAAACCGCCCTCTCTTTCAGACTTCCTTTGAAAACAAACAAATTTGTGCTACATGCATCAATTTACCCTATCTTGATTCCCCTACTTAAAATTGTGTCTGACCTCCACCACTTAACTTTGACACATTTGTTCCCCCATTACTCTGTTTTGTCATTTATTTTTCGTTTTTCGTAGAACTTTCATTTTCATAACCACACAAAGGTTACTTTATCTGCTTTGTTTTGTTTTGCCTTTCTTTTTTTTAATTAAATACTTTTATTGGGGCCTCTTACATCTTTTATCACAATCCACACATTCATCCATTGCGTCAAGCACATTTGCACATATGCTGCCATCATCATATTCAAAACGTTTTCTTTCTACTTGAATCCTTGATTTCAGCTCCTCAGTTTCCCCCCTCCCTCCCCCGCCTGCCCTCCTTCATGAAACCTTGATAAGTTTTAGATTATTATTTTCATATCTTACATCATCCTCTGTTACCCTTCACCCACTTTTCTGTTGCTCATCTCCCTGGGAGGGAGCTTATATGTTGATCCTGTTATCAATTCTCCCTTTCTCCCCCTACCTTCCCCTTATCCTCCTGATATCTCTATTCTCATTGTTGGCCCTGAGGGGTTAATCTATCCTGGATTCCCTGTGTTGCAGGCTTTTATCTGCAGCAGTCTGCATATTCTGGTCTAATCTGATTAGTAAGGTAGAACTGAAGTCATGATAGTGGCAGGGTGGTGAGGGGGGGCGGTGGATGGCTGGGGAAGGAAGCATTAAACAACTAGAGGAAAGTTGTGTGTTTCATCGGTGCTATACTTCACCTGACTGGCTCATCTCTTTCTTGTGAACCTTCTGTGAGGGCATGTCCAATTGTCTACAAATGAGAATTAGGTCTCCACTCCACACCGCCCCCCTCCCATTCATATTGGGTATGATTTTGTTTTGCGTCTTAGATGCCTGATACCTGATTCCATGGACACTTCATATTCACACAGGCTGATGTGCTTCTTCCTTTTGGGCTTTGTTGCTTCCCAGCTAGATGGCTGCTTGTTTATCTTCAAGCCTCTAAGACCCCAGATGCTATATCAGTGGTTCTCAACCTTCCTAAAGTTGCAAACCTTTAAACAGTTTCTCATGTAGTGGTGACCCCAACTATAAATTATTTTGTTGTTGCTACTTCATAACTGTAATTTTGCTACTGTTATTAATCATAATATAAATACCTGATATACAGGATATGTTTTCATTGTTACTAATTGAACATAATTAAAGCATAGTGATTAATCACAAAACAATATGTAATTATATATTATGAAATAATTATTTCTAATTACAATTAAATGAAATTTTGTCTTGAAGCATGGTGTAGTCTGGGTAATAGTCTTGATATAACAACAGTAAACTACATTGATACATTTTGCGACAGTATGAGTAAAAAGGCAATGTCAGGGAGGAGGTTGAGAGGGCTTCTTTCCCACCAGATCAGAAATTCTCAGGGCAGTCTTTGCAAGAGCACAATGAAGATCATCTTCCACAACAAGTCTGCTTCTGTATTTAGACCTGATAACCAACAAGCTGGAAAACCCTGTTTCACAAAGATATATTGTTGGAAATGGAAGAAGAAGGTGCAACACAGTCTCAGACAGAACAAGATATGACTGCAAACACTTGATCTAGAATTTTGTAGCTGGCATATAGAGGAATCAGTTCTTGCTGCATCACTGTTACTACACTGTCACAGGAACATCTCAGCTTTGACTGTGAACGGGCTTCCGGCAAGGGCAAATGGGGTGTCAGGTAGATTTGGAAAGTATGATGAAATTTCATCTGCAAGTATGTGCAAGTGTTCTTTCACAAAAATTATCATTATAATCCTTTCTTCCGGTTCAATGTCATGTTCCTCAAAGAAAGCAGATGAGGTAGGCAACATGTAAATTTTATTTTCAACCAATTTTCTTTTTTGCCAAAGCTGAAGTTTCATTAGGAATGATCGGATCTTTTCAGACAAATCGAGGCATGTTGCATTTGGTCGTTGAAGTGATAAATTTAACTCATTCAAGATGGTAAAGATGTCAACCAAGTAAGCTATTTTCTGCAGTTCACTTTTATCTCTGAAAAGTGCTTTGAGCTGCTGTCCTGCTTTCTGATTAAAAAACATTTTGAGTTCATCACGAAGCTCAAAAATACATCTTAAAGCTTTTCCTCTCGACAACGATCTCACTTCAGTGTGAAATAGCAAAGCATTATTCGATGCATCCAACTCATTGCCCAGTTGTGAAAATAGTCCACTGTTTAAAGTGCTCACCTTTAAAAAAAATGTCAGAACTTAGGGCACATTTCATTACTTCTTGTAACTCTTGTGGGAGAGTCTTCATTGCTAATATTTGCTGATGAATCATACAGTGAGTTCCGATGACTTTTGCTGACTCATTCAGTACCAAATGTTGAAATCCAGATCAACATCCTAGCATAGCTGGAGCACCATCTGTGCAAACACCACAAACCTTTCCTCAAGAGATCTTATGCTCTTTCAGAAATGAACCACCTGTTAAATACATCACGTGGAGTAGTTGCCATTTCAAGAGATTTGCAAAAAAGAAACTTATTTTTAAAGTCTCCATCATTAATATACCTCATGTAAACCAGTAACTGTGAACAGTTTGCAACGTCTGTAGATTCATCAAGCTATATACTAAATATCGGAAGTGGGGCAGATTTAAGTCCTGGATTATCTGATCAATAATATCAGCAGACATGTCATCTATTCTTCTGTGGACAGTGTCATTAGATAAGAAAATTGCACTCAATTTCATAACAAATTCATCTCTGATCATAACTCTAACAATGTCTTTGGCCACTAGCAACAGAAACTCCTCAACAATGGTGTGAGGTGTCATAACTGGCGATTCTGACTGCCACCAAATATGAAACTTCAATTACTGCTACTTTTTGTTTGTGTACTTGCCACCAGTGTCAAATCTGACTTTCTTGAGCCCATTATGTTTGCTTCTAAAATAGTTGGTATCCTTGCCGCCAAAGCTCAGATGCTTGTTATCAAAATGGCATTTTAGTTTGTCCAGCTTTACAGATTCGGCTGATAGAAACTCACAACAAATAACACACTGTGGTTTCTCAATTCCTGCTGTAATTATTGAGATAAAAGCACTCTGCAAAAATTCCTCAATATATTTTCTTTTCTTGTCTAAACAATCCATTGTGATGAGATGGTTTGCTAATGAAAATAAAATATAACAATAGCTTTAATAATAAAAAAAGATGATACATGGCCTAGTTTAGTCAATACAGTTCATTAAAGTTTCCTATGACTTACCATTCTGTGTT
Source organism: Echinops telfairi (assembly GCF_000313985.2). NCBI lineage: Eukaryota > Metazoa > Chordata > Mammalia > Afrosoricida > Tenrecidae > Echinops > Echinops telfairi. Next base: position 8,722,501 of record NW_022107407.1, read on the forward strand.
TTGTTTTTTTTTTACATACCTGTTACTATCACAAGGGCAGTATTCACATCAACCACATCTGAAAATAAAAAGACCAATCAGCATCCAGATTAAGTTCCAATGGTACAGCTTATTTTTTTGCAGTAGTTGATGATTTTACAATACATGATTTTACATTTACTCAGTAATTATAATTCATTGAAATGTCATTTTACCTCCTATACTGCTGCTTTAAACACAATAGCTGCTTTTAACAGAGTAGCTGCTTCCAGCACAGTAGCTGCTCTCTACACGGTAGCTGCTGTCTACACGTGTGTGACTGGTCCACATAAGTACATTATCACACCAGGTACTCATATGTGGGCTATCTGCATGTGAACGGACTCTCCTGGAGACAGATAGAGGAGTGTTGTCTCAGTTCCTAAGACCATCGGAAATATATGTTTTCCGATGGTCTTAGGGGACCCCTGTGAATGACTGAGAAATGCTGCGCCATATCTTTCGATAGCCAGGCACCATCGGCTTTCTTTACCACATTTGCTTATGCACCCATTTTGTCCTCAGCGATCCTGTCCGGAAGGTGAACATGTCGGCACGGTCGATAAGATAGGTGGGATAAACAATTTGGAGATGATAAGAATGGGGCTGATGGCTCAGGAGAAGGGTAAGTGGGAAAAAGGAAGGGGGTTGAAAACCAACCCAGGGACAAGGGAACAACAAGTGAACTAAAATCAATGGAGAGAAGGGCGTAGGATGGCAAGGACAATGTAGCAGGGAGGAATTACTAAACCTGAATGAAGGCCTAATATGATGGGACAAGAGGGAAGTAAAAGGAAATAGAGGAAAGAAACAGTAGGCAAAGGGCATTTATAGAGGTCTACATACATGCATGTACATATGTAAATGTATATATAATGAGAGAGGAATAGAACTATGAATTAAATCTATATGTTAAAATTAAGGTTGCAGATGGACATTGGGCCTTGACTCAAGTACTCCCTCAACACAAGAACACTTTGTTCTAACAATCCAGCATTCTGTGATGCTCACCTTCCTGACACAATCGCTGAAAAGTTATTTTTATATCACATTTATTTTTAAGTAAAATGAGGCAAAACATCTGATCCAAATATATCTAATGTAAATAGAATAGCGCTTTACATTTAGGATATATTCAGTAAAATAATTGATGAGTACATGAGTTACATATAGCTATCAATTAAAATCTCAAGCATCTCGTTTAGTAAAGTAGCTCACAAGGTAAATAACCTGGTGGTTTGCAGTGTTATTATACTTATGATGTGCCTTGAAACTGCTTTAAATTATTAAATAAGGTATACAAATATAAAAGTATCAATTTATTCAAAAGCTAGCATGTGGGAATTCAAGGGTTTAATATCTTCTCCCGTAGGATCATCCAGTGAGACAAGATGCCTGATTCATTGTGTTGTGCATATCTGTAATGAGAGAAATGTTAAAACTAGATTGACTATGACCCTAAATTTTGCCTTTCATAGATACAATTAAGCAAAGGTATTTGCCGGTAATTAAGTTCTACCTGGTAATAAATCTCACACGAAGTGAATTTGTAGACGTTTAAATTACAGCTCATATTGATTCAAGAAAATCTTTTAAATCTGTGACATCATGCCTTTTAAAAAATTTAATAATAGCTGTGTATTTTATTCACTTAATAAATAGTGGCATTTTTCCAGGCCTAATGAGAAACATACTCCATAAAATGCCTAAAGATAGATTATTTGGCAATATCCCTTCTTACTGGTAGAAATATTTAGCAGCAACGTTTAAAAGTTCATGTTTGAGTCTTTCTTACTTTTTTTATTATACTTAAGAATAGGAAATATTTCTCAAATATTCAGAAATTCAGAATTCTCTGCAGATAATATGTAAAGCATTACTGCAACAATAAGCTGGCAATGATATGATTGATTTGGGTTTTTTTCCACCTGCTCCATTTATCCGGAAATACCTCTATTTGATATAAAGAAATGTGTATGATGATTTGATTCCATTTTTCTGTAGCTCACATAGTTGAATACATTTTTTTATATATTGAAAAATATGATTGAAAATCATTTTTCATCATCTTTCCTCTCCAAGTGTGGCAACAGTGGCTGTGGAAGATCATGCATGCCATCAAGGCAAGAGGTAGCTGGGGAAGAGGCCACTCACAAAAGTGGATGTTATTTCACACAGAGGAAAAGAGGAAGAAAGAAGGGCACTGATAACGAATGGAAGTTTATTCTCTGACAAATACTTTGAGATGCATCTCAAATATCCTTCTCAAAAACACATTAAAAAGGATATTATTGTCCACATTTTTCAGTTTTCTTAGACTATGTAACTGAGAAAACAAAAACCCAAAGCAATTTATAGAGTGCAATCCTTGGGGAAAATTTTGCAAGCATGTCTGTGTGATTAATAAATATATAACAAAACATTAGCCGTTTCAACATTTTTACATTTACACTTAATTCAATGGTATTAATTATATTCATCATATCATTTAATTACCAGCAGCATTTGTTTCTAAATTTTCCCATCAACCTTAACAAAAGCGTTGTTATCCTTGGCATGTACTTGTATCATCAGTTCTAATTCACAACAGTACAAAACACTGCCAGGTCCCTGCCATGCTCCCAATTGCTGTTATGTAGGATTTCAGATTTTAGCCATTCTATCAACCCATCTCTTTCAAAGTCTTTCTGCCCTTGCCTGACCCTCTACTAACTATGATGTCCTTCTCCAGGGACTCTTCTCACCTTGATAATATGTTCAAAGTCTTTGGGATGAAAAATAGATGCGTAGTGTTTTCTAAACAAGGACTCCGTCTTCCACCTTGCCTAGGACTCACCCTGCTGTTTTTGTGGATATGGTTAATTTGGTTCTGACTTACAGTAACAGAGCAGAACTGCCCCATAGGAGTGGATCAATAACTGAGTCTTTTCTCCTGTGGAGTGCTTGTGGGTTTGAAAGACTGACTTTTTGTTTAGTAATTGAATGTCTATACTTTGCATCACCATGATTCTTTGCTTACCACTAGAAACCACTAATATATATAGATTTTACATATTTGCCTTTTCTATATATTCCATAGAAATGTGATGATCTATTTTTCCTTTTGTGATTTATTTCACTTAGATGTCTTATCATATCTTCATTGTGTTGCAGCTAGTATCATATTATTCATTTTTCTTTATGGCTATATGATATGTCATTTATGTGTGTATCATCCTGTTTATCTAACCATCTGTTGATGGGCATGGAAGCTACATTCACCTTTTAGCCATTATCAGTTATGTTACCCTGAATGTTGATGGACAAACTTTGCCTTCTTGTCTTCAATTATTTAGAGTATATTACTAGAAGTGAGGGTTAGATTGTATGGTAATTCTATTCTTAATTTTTTGAGAAACCAACAAACTGTTTTCCACAGCAGCTGTAGGATTCACAATATCACCAGCAACAGGTGTGGGTTTTAGTTCTCCACATCTTCACCAATGTCTATTGTTTTTTTCATTTTTTTAAACAAAAACAAAACCATTTACTTATTCCTTATTGTAAAAACAATACATATTTATCATAGAAAAAATGTTTAAATAAGCAAAAGAGAAGATATTCATAATTCCTTCATCTGGCTGTATGACGCAATATGGAATACACTAGCCTAATGGAGCAATAGAAATCTAAATAAAAAGGCAACGGATTTGGGTCTGTAATTAAATCTTACCTCCATATAAGAATATTTTTTCTAATAATATGGTATTTTATTATACTCACCTTCCTGACAAGATCGCTGAAGACAAAATGAGTGGATAAGCATATGTAGTGAAGAAAGCTGATGGTGCCTGACTATTAAAAGATAAAGTGTCTGGGGTCTTAAAGGCTTGTAGTTAAACACGTGGCCACCTATCAGGGAAGCAACAAAGCCCACATGGAAGAAACACACCAGCCAGTGTGATCATGAGGTGTTCATGTGAAAAGGTATCAGAAGTTCAAAAACAAGCAACTAAATCAATGTGACAGGGTGTGGATGTAGTTAGTGGAGACCCAAAACCCACCTGTATGATAATTGGACATTCCCTCTCAGAAGGGGCACATTGAAGGAATGATAAAATCTTGTGTGGTAGAGCACTGATGAAACACATAACTATCCTCCAGTTCTTTAATATTTCCTCCCTTTACTATTATGTTTTTTATTTTGTTTTACCTTCTTAATCATGTTATATTTGTGTGTGTTCATTTATATATTTAACATCATTCAGTACATGAAAGCCCAGATAGATAATCCTTCAGAAACAGTAACAAGAGTAATGGCTCCCTGAGGGTACAGTAAAAGAGCAGGTGTGTGTGTGTGTGTGTGTGTGTGTGGAGGGGGAGGAGGATAGGGAGCTGACTGCAAAGCCCCACTTTATGGAATCAAAAAATAGAATTGTATGTGAATGGATATATTAGATTGTGTAAAATATTGCAAAACAAAACAAAAATAAAAAACAATTATAGTGAAAAAGGAGTTCCTATGGGGTAGGTTGAGGATGGAAGGGATAAAGGAGAGCCGATATCACAGAGTTTAAGTAAAAATAAAATGTTTCAAAACTGATTGTGGTAGCAATTGTGCTGTACTACTTGATGTGATTGAACTATGTAGTGCTATGATATCTGTAAGAGCTCCCAATAAAATGATTAAATATAAAAATAAATAATTAGTGAAAATGAACCTTTAACAAAAATAGAGAGAGAGAGAGAGAGAGCGCTCAGTTCCTCAGTCACACTAGCACATGGTGTCAATGACTACTGTTTGGGACAGTGCAGATTCATATTTTTTTAATCCTAGCCATTTAGTGAAGGTAAAGTGGTGTCTCATTGTAGTTTAATTTGCATTTTCCGAATGACTTTGAATCTACTTTTATGTGTTTGTTTCCCATTTGTATTTTTTCTTTAACCACAAGGTCAGTGGTTCAAACCCACCAGTCTTTCCGTAGCACTAAGATGAAGCTGTATACTCCATAAAGAATAACAGTTCCAGAAACTGCATATAGGATTGTTATGAGTCAGAATCAATGCTATGACAGTGGGGTTGGTTTGGTTTACCCTCTCCATTTGGGGGTTGGGTTGTATATTTTTTTGTAAGTTGTAAGAATTCTTTGGATATTCAGGTTATTATAATGTCATAAAAGAAAGAGGAAATTAGGTAAGGGTTTATGAAAAGTAGAGTCAATGCTGTACATTACCGAATTTGCTCTAAGTTCCCAAGAAATTCTGCCAGCTACTTCTTCTCAGAGGCTGTCTCCAGAAGGTCAGTTTTCGTAGTTAGCCCTAATTTAGTTCAAAAATGGGCTCAAAGCTCTTTTAGTGATGAAAATTGAAGTCAAGGTGATCTGGATATGTTAGAACAAAAATTCAACATTTTTTCAGAAATGAAACTTAAAAAAGTAATTTTTTTTCTTATTCTTCTATATAAATTTTCTACAAGTCAAAACAAAACAAACCTAATTCCATTGAGTTGATTCCAACTCACAGCAATACTAAATAGGGTTTTCAAGACTATTAAATCTGTAAAGGACCAGATAATATCCTCATCTTTCTCCCAGTGAGCCCCAATTTTGCAGAGAGTAGCCCAAGGCCTAACACACAGTACCACCAAGGTTCTTGATACGAAGCCCAAGGCCTAACACACAGTACCACCAAGGTTCTTGATACGAAGTATTCCACAAACTCACCATCATTCGGTTAATTTCCAACTCATTGTGACACTATAGGACATAGTGGAAATCCTTAAGATTGCCAAGGTTGTAACTCTTACAGGAGCAGAGAGCTCAATCCTTTTCCTTGGAGAGGCTGATGGGTTTTAACTGCACAACCTTGTGTTAGCATCTCAAAACTTGTTCCATATCATCAGAAAGGTTTCTTAATGCAAAGTATTCCTTGCACTGAAGCCAATGCTGATGCCCTGTCCACTGTCACTGAGTAATTCCAGCTGATAGCAACCTTATAGGCCAGGGTAGCACTGCCCCTATGGGTTCTGAGATTGGAACTCTTTATGGGAGTGGAAAGCTTCCTTTCTCTTGAGAAGCAGATGGTGATTTTTCACTTTGACTTGACAGTTAGCAGCCCAACATGTAACCCACTATACCACCAGAATGTCTATAAAGTTTGACACCCCCCTAAAAAATAATAAACAAACAACAGCCAATTAACCAACCTAACAAACAAACAAGCTCTCAACAATCAACTCAATTCTGATTTGTAGCAACCATAAAGGACAGACTAGACCTGCTCCTTTGGTTTCCAAGGATGTTCATCTTTACTGGATTAGAAAGCCTCATTTTTTTTTCTCCCTTATAGTGGCTGGTGGATTCAGACTGATGATCTTGCATTTAGGAGCCCAACATGTAATTTACCAGAGCTCAAAGAGTTTGACATAGGAAATAAAGCACAGAGTTTAGTTTTTTTAAGTTGAGACAAATTTAATGAATATATGTTGGTTTGGGGTGCTTTTGTGTCTGTTTGCACTCCTAATGACCTATGTAAACAGAGCTAAACAATATCCAGCCCTGCACCAACTTCATAAATGTTATGCTTGAGCCCATTGCTGCAACTCTTGCTGCAACTAATATAGATATCTCGGGAATGCCACACATGATTCCTTCCTTTTCAAATAACTGACCCTTCACATATTGGCATGTGAATATACTCGTATGTTATGCACAACTCTAAACTTCAGACCAGTCAATCCTTCCTTAACTCTCTTCTTCAGTCCCTGTGGACCAGGTCCATGGGGGTCATTGGCCAGACCCAACCCATTTTTTTCATTGGATCAGTAACCCATTCCTAGACAATAAGTGAATCCAGGTAATCACCTAGTGAGCATACCAGGCTGTCAGCATGCTGCCTTGAAATAAAAATAGGTGAGGTGTTCTTTGATGGGAATAGGCTTTTTCAACCTAGTTCTTCCACAGGCAACTGCTTGACTTTTTTACAATTCAAAAACCCAAACTTCACTTTTTTCTTTCCCATCCCTCAGCAGTTCCAGATGTGTCTGCATGTCTTTTCAAATGCAAATGTCCTGGTGGTCAAGGTCCTTGGTGGGATTTAGATGGAAAACCAAGTCCCTTACTCTATAATAGCTTAAAACAAAAGCTTATTTCTTTGAGGCACTAACTCCCCTTTTAGCAAATTTAAGTGTAAAGGCTGAAAGAAGTGGTGCTACTTCCTATATTCAACCTATCACATATTATGCTTATAACAGTAAAGAGGAGAAATTAATATAATCCTAGTATGGCCACATCTTAAACACAATTCTTTTTAAAGCATGTGCAGGTTTTAAGTTCTCTTAGACTGTCACATTCATATGCATATGGACCCCGGACTAATGCACTGTGAATCTAGTGGAGCAACCTGCTATCAACAATGTATTTAAACAACATGGCTTTTGCCAGAGAAAGTTCCAGATCAGCTGTCTCTACTCACCTGCAGCTTTATGTACATCACCTTCAATTCATTCATTTCAGGTAAGAATAAAGAAAGAAAACTTCTAAAAACCAAAAGTTTCATTAGTCATTCCCTTTCCAGATATTGACTGAGTATATCACATGGCTATATCTGACTTCCTATGGTTATCCAAAGGAAAAGGAAAATCCAACTCCATTTGGTTGCCATAAACAAAGGTCAGACTTACCGCTATCTCCATTCATACCATTTGTATCTCTAGAACTCCACTCAGTGCCAAATTGTGTTAAGCTGAGTCTTCTAGAGAAAGAAAAAGGAAAGAAAAGGAGTGACACACACAGAATCAGAGAGAACTGATACCTAATCCTTTCGATATCAAGAAAATTTTTATGTCAAGAAAGCAGCCTAGCCCAGTTCACAAGTCTATGGCTCAGATGTTACAGGAGACCCTTAGACGCATGCTGCTACTGGTGAATGAATCAGGAAGGTGAAGCAGGAATCTGGGAGATCACAAGCTGATGGCTGCATAATCAGGTGGACCCAAGGTCCACAGTAACATAACAGAGTGCCGACAGCTCTCAGGATTAGCAGACCACATGGGCCACCAGTCTCAGACACAGGACACAGGACCTAGTCAAACAGGAAGACAAAAAGCAAGAGAAGGCTCAATTCTCTTCAGTGTCGCTCTTATATAAAGACCATGTGCCCAAGGAGGCATCACCTGATTGATGGGCTGGACTCCATCCATAGTTTCTTACAGGTGTCAGGTTGCCACAAAAACTTAACTGTCACAATGATTAAAAAAGAAATGCTCAAAGGCTAATGTCTTCAGTATGGATTGCACCTCAGTGTAAATGAAACAAAACTCACCACAAATGGTCCAACAGACAGCATCACAACAGATAGAAAAAATACTGAAGTTGTTGAGATTTATTTTACTTAGATCTGCAATCAGCACTCATGAAAGCAGCATTCAGGAAATCAAATGAAGCATTTCTTGGGGAAAATCTGCAAAAGCTGTCTTTAGAGAGTCAAAGAGCAAAAATGTCACTCTGAAGATTAAGGTGAGCCAGACACAATCATCACATAATATGTGAAAGCTGGAAAATGCAAAATCAAGAATAGAGAATAATTTATACATTTGCATTATGGTGTTGACAAAAAATATTGGAAGCACCATGGACTTTCAGAAGAACACACAAGTTTATCTTGAAAGAAATGCAACCAGAATACTCCTTACAAGCAAGGATTGCGATACTTCATCTCACATTCTTTGGGCATGTTTTCAAGAGAGATCAGTTCCTGAAAAAGCACAGCATGACTGGTAAAATAGAGGGTCTGTGGAAAAAGAGGATCCCTCAATAATCATGCATCATTTGTATCAAGCACATTTGTACGTATGTTGCCATCATCATTTTCAAAATATCTTCTTTCTTAGAAATCAAAAATAATTTTTTTTCTATATATTTTCTTTCTTAGAAAACAAATACATCAAAAATAAATAAATAAATGTTTTTTTATAACTTTCTAGTGTCTGTCCCAACACACTAAGTCCTAAGGACTCATAAAATGATTCAGTATGTTTTCACTCTGAAAAAATGCTTTAACTTACATTCACTTATGTGGTTCTTCTATCCATGTCTCTGTAACTCCCAATAAATGATGAAGACTCTGAAATTATTGCATGTGTCGTCATTTTTTAATTGCCACTTCCCTGGATATAAGGATGAACTATCTCTGAAGCAAGAACAGATAGAAGTCTCATGACCATCAAGGAAGAGTAGTCACCAGCGGATCACACTAGAAATCTCTCTGTGTTTGTCCGGCCGAGCTGGTGGGCGGCTTGCCATGTCCTGAGCGCTGGCCACCCAGGCCCATTTGGCCGCTGCAGCCACAGAAGATCAATCGGGTGTGGAGGCCAAAGGCTCCCGAGAGAGCCCCTAGCTGGAGCGCATCTCCCTCGCCTCCTGAAAGTATGGTGGAAGAGGACCCTCTGAGTGGCCCCGGGGGAAGCGGGAAGCAGAGAGTAGACAAGGATCTCTCGGACCCTTACGACAGCGACGAGGAGAAGAGTGATTACAACCTGGTGGTGGACGATGACCAACTCTCTGAGCCCCGCAGCCCCGCCACCACCCGGTGTGCCAAGGTGCCAATTTGCATCCCTGCCCCTCGAGAGTTGGTTGATAGCCTGGCCTCCTTGGCGTCCAGCCTCGGCTCACCACTCCCCAGAACTAAGGAGCTCATCCTGGACGACGTTCCCGCCAGCACCGCCCCCCACCTCTAAGTTCAACGACCCCCCTCCAGGACTCCTCCATCCCAGCCATGTCTGCCAGCTCGCAGCCAAGCCGGAGCCCCTACGGTTAGCATTGCCTTGTGGAGCCCTTGATCTTGTCCCACCCCTTCACCGCGGCCTTCACCCTGGGCTCCCACAGCGCCCTCAGGGGGGGCCTTTCTGTGCCCAGCTCCTACGTCAGCCTCCACCTGCCCCCTCAGGTCAGCCGTCCTGTGGTGTATGGATGTTCCCCCATGATGGCATTTGAGTCCCACTCACCTCTGAGGGTCATCTATCTCATCCTCCCTGCCCAGTATCCCTGGGGGAAAATAGGCCTCTGCCGTCCACTTGTCCGCCGACCGGCAGATGAGCCGGTGCCCTTCTGCTGGGACGCCCTGTGGGGTGCGGGCATCCCGCGGCACGCGCGGCAGCTGCACCCACTGGCGCACGGTGAGGTAGTCTGCGCTGTCACCATCAGCGGCTTCACACAACACGTGTACACGAAGGCAGGGGCTGCGTGAAGGGGTGGGACATGGGCCAACCCTGGGCCAAGACACCTGTGGTCCAGCTGCACTGCCTGCACTGGGACAACTACATTCACTCCTGCAAGATGCTACCGGCGGGCCAGAGTTTCATCGTAGGTGAAGAGGCCAGCACCTTCTCCATCAGGAACTTGGTGGCACCCTGGCCCCACATCAAGGCTGAGCTGACCTTGGCCTTCGTCTGCTACGCACTGGCGGTCAAGCCGACGCCAAGGTCAGGCAGTTCCAGGGCCACACGGACGGAGCCAGCTGCATCAACATCTCCGACGACAGCACCAGGCTCTGGACAGGGAGGCTAGACAACACCGTGCGGTGCTGGGACCTGCGGGAGGGCCGCCAGCAGCAGCAGCAGCATGACTTCAGCTCCCAGATCTTCTCCTTGGGCCGCTGCCCGAACCCAGGACTGGCTGGAAGTCTGCATGGAGAGCAGCAACCTGGAGATTCTGCATGTGCGTAAGCCGGAGAAGTACCAGCTGCACCTGCAGGAGAGCTGCGGGCTCTCACTCAAGTTCATCTCCTGCGGAAGGTGGTTTGAGAGCACTGGGAAGGACAACCTGTTCAGCGCCTGGGGGACGCCATATGGAGCCAGCATTTTCCAGTTCAAGGAGTCCTCCTCCAAACTGAGTTGTGACATCTCCAGGAATAACAAGTACATCGTGACAGGCTTGGGGGACAAGAAGGCCATGGTGTATGAGGCGGTCGACTGAGATTGGCTCCTCCCCTTCACTCCGACTGCTGCGCAGGGAACACCTAAGACAGACACCCCAGGAGCCCCTTTTTAGCCACACCTGTGAGCAAGTCATCCCATCGCTCTCTGGCTTTGGCTTACTGTCCCCCTCACCTTCCTCTGCTGGGTGGCAGGGGCGGGGCGTGCGTGGCGGTGGCAGGAAGGGGGACTCTGGGGGGAGAAACATGTATTTATCACACACACACACACAGAGACACACACACACACTTCTATGTGAAGTGGCAGGTGCTGAGACCAGAGACACGAAAGGCTGTATCATAAATATCATGGGACAGAGAAAAAGAACCAGGACAAAACTAATGGTTGAGACGAGGAGACTATGAGAAAGAACAGAGGAGCAGCATTAAGGCTATGATACTGTGAGGTAAAGATAAAAGCTGGCTTCCTGAACCATGAGGCAAAGGACAAGTGACCGTGTGGCTTCAAGACCACAGAGGGAGATTTGACCTCTGACTGAGGAAAGGGGTCGCTGTGGACCAGTGCCTTAATGTTTTCTGATCCTGGCTTATAGGAACCTGTGAAATTCCCTAATAAACCCTCTTAATTGTGCATGTGGACTCTGTTTTGTTTTGTTTTTGTAATCATTTCAATGTATTACAAAACCCTGTAGAGGAGGTGAGATATGGCCTCAGCAGACAAATTTCCAAATCCATGTATCTGTATCCAATATTTGAAAAGGCATTTCCTTGGGCTAGGAACAACTAGCAGTTAGCATTTAACAAGTACAGGTAATTCTTGATACAATAGTTTTTAAAACATTGAATTAAATATGATTTCTACCTTAGTTTCAGTAATTGCTAAAATGTTCTGCAATGATTTTATTCAAACAATCCTCAAAGTTATAAACATTTTTATGATTTCTTATTTGTTCACACCTTTAGATTTTTGCCCAATTTAGTTTCTTAGGAGATGCTCTGAAGATAACATCTAAAAGTAGCTTGGTTATTGGATTTGTTTGATCAAAAAATTCAGGTTACATAATTTAGAAATGTTGGCAAGAGAGACCCATGCTGGAGAAGGATATCATTTTAGGTAAAGGAAAGGGGAAGAGAAAAAGAGAAAAGCCCTCAGGGAGATGGATTGACAATGTGGCTACAACAATGGGCTTAAACAGAGGAAAAAATATGAAGATGGTGCAGGGCCAGGCAGTGTTTTTTGTTTGTTTGTTTGTTTGTTTTCTGTTGTGCGTAGAGTCACAGTCGATTAGAACTGACTCAATGGCACCTAAAAAGAACAAGAATTCAATGCCAAATTAATTGGCTTTTATAATTAAAAATGTTCCCAGTTTTCATCCATAATTGGAATTCCTCTGCTCCCACTAACATATTTGTTAGTATATGTTTGACAATCCAAGTTTAAAAGTTTCTGAAGATAGTAAATATTCTGGAGTAAATATTTGAGACTCCTTATTTTGATTTTGTTTAGCTAACTTAAAGCAGTATCCTGCAAAGAAACAATTTTACTATTGCCCTGGTGATTTTACTATTGCACTGGTGGCAGTATCAGGTAATTGTCCAGCTAATTACATAGATAGTTGTTGACTCCCACCATGGTAGAATTATGAGGCTGTCTGCTTACATACAGATTTCAAAATCTGGAAAACCCTCTATAAAGTTACGATAAAATCCAAATCTCTTAGAAGCTTTAGTAACAATCTAAGTAAGTGTCCTATTGGGCATGCTTAATTCTAATCCCCCTCCTTTTTATTAATTTACTGCACAGAAATATTAATTTATATGAGTCAAAGAACCTCAGATAAGTGCAAATTTACATATTGTTTTACATAAAAATGAGCCAGCTAGACAAAAGAAAGCATACTGGGGGCTGAAATAATTGCTTATGAATAGTCAGAAGTCCAAAAAGGAATTATGAATTATCTCTATATATGACATTATAAAATTTGAAAGATAATAAATACAAATGAAAAACAGCAATAAATAGTAAGTGCAAAACCCAAAATTTGTTGGAACTTGAATTATCCAAAGTTATCTTTTGCAATGTGCCTTTGTTATGTGAGGATTTTCTAGAAGCTGATTGGAATGCTAATATCTTGGTCTAATTCTAGCCCATACTTTTTTCATCGCATATACTACTCAAAGGAACTTAACATCCCTTCTGAAAAAACCTGGCTAATGACAAATTCAAACCAAAATGCCAATAGAAGAAATTCATGAACATAAATAGAACCTAATATAGTCTAAAAGCAGAGTGGGACTCTGATCTGAAAGATTGTCACGTGTAGTGACTTCTGAGAGTTACTAACAGCAGATTGAGTAAAAGCCTTAATTGGTATCAGGGCATGAGTTTTTAATTCATTGTATGTTGTTGGAGACAATATAACCTTTTGTTTCAGTTTCCGACAACAGAAGTTCATAGGAACGAAAACAAAAGCACTTTTTAGTAGGAGCAAAAAGAAAAATGTTTAGGGTAGGATAATTCAACTGGGCTGCATACAATAAAAGATGATATGTTCTGGAACTGAAGTCAGAGGATAGTATTAATAAAAAGTATTGAGATTTAAAAAGTAATTTTCTGATTGATTGTTATTTACAGAATGTTACCCAATCAGTTAAAGCTTATCCTATTGTCATGCCAATTCTGACTCATAAGTACTTTATGTACAATAGAACGAAACAACACCCCAGCCCTGTGCCATCCACACTATTATTCTTATGTTTGATGCCATTGTTTCAGTCACTGTATCAATCAGTCTTGTAAAGGACTTCCTTCTCACCCTCCACCCCCCAGCCTCCCACTGCACCTCTACTTTACTAAACATGGTGTCCTTTTTTAGGAACCTCTTGATAATATGTCTAAAACATGCGAGATGTAGTCTCATCATCCTTGCCTTTAAGGAGCATTCTGGCTATACTTCTTCCAAGACCAATTTATTTGACAGTCCATGGTACTTTCAATATTCTTTGAGAGATAGTTAAGGTTCATTGTGCCAAACTGGCCAATAAACAGATGTGGGATTAATTGAAGGGCAGAGAGATAAATAGATCCATGAGCCTCGCCTTTCTAGTTCTCAGGTCTCTTGCTTTCTGATGGTTGGAACAGGGTGCAGCTGCCTTAGCCAGTCCCTTGCTTCAGCTGGCAAGGCTCACTTCCTCCTCATATCCCTGAGAAGAAGACACATGGACCTAACCTGATACAGCCCTGGGTGCTGAAGCAGCTGTGTGGAGACCCCTGTCAGCACTGAGATGCTTACATGCTCACTGATTTGGCTTTCCTCCTGCGGCCAGTGTCATTGTGTGTTTTGTGACATGGAGGAGGACTTTGTAGATTGATGTTGGACATATGGGCTAATGTTGGACTTATGGGTTTGGACAGCACTGGGTTGGGATGCTTGCTGAATGTACACTTATCCTATATATAAAACTCTCTCTTATATACATATGAGTTTCTGTGGATTTGTTTCCCTAGTTTACCCAGACTAACACACTTTGCCAGCACCATAATTCAAATACATCAATTCTTCTTCAACCATAGACCCTATAATTTTGCTTGATAGACCAGAAACATTTTAAAATAACTTTTTTCTAATGTTAGAAATTTTGGAACTTGTATGTGGAAATAGTTTACAAAATTAGTTTTTCAGGAAGGCTAACATAATTATTCTTTCCAATGATTGAATTTGAAGAGAATGGAGGAGACGGCATGCATTCTGGAGCAGTCTGATTACAATCTTAACAATATTGCTGAACACACTCTTATTTGCTAAGTGTTTCAAATGTATAAATACATGTAGACAACAAGCATAAGGCAAAAGAGAAAAAATGGAGTCATAAATTTAATCTGGACTCCATTTAGCCAATTCAGTTACACTATCTGCCTCAGGTTTTGAGATTTACTCCCATGTTGTCCCCCTTTGGTCAAGCCAACCCTAGACGGCACTGATCTCATTTATCCACATAGTAGTAACCATTTGTCCACAAGGACTTTAGTTGAAAATTGTGTAGTTTTATGTTTTCAATAAAGTAGGTCATTGATTGTGGTAGTTACATAATCTTCTGTTAACTTGAGTGAAGGGGTAGAGTCTAGCCTGTCAATCAGGTAGCAGCTTGATGACCTCCTTTGGAGCCACAAAAGAGATAAATAGCTCACTGGAGGCCAGACCCACTCTCTCTGCCTTCCCTTTCATGCTGTGGAGATACTCAGAGAACTGGAGGAGACACGTGGAGACCCACTCAGCATTGTGGTGGTTCCACTGCCACTGAACCCACAAGACCATCTATCCATTAGTCTGTGATCTTCCTGCATTTGGCATAATTGCATGTTCTGTGTGCATGAGTCTAAAGAGGAATTTATGGACTAGTTTTGGACACATGGGCTAATATCAGATTTAAGGACTTGATCTGGACTGAGATGGGATGTTATCTCAATATACAATTGTTATTTTATATAAAGCTCTTTCTTATGTGCATATATCGATGAATTTGTTCCTCTAGTCAGCCTGGACCAACACATTGATGCATGCATTTTTTCTCCACATTATCATGCGATTAGACCTCATCTTCAGAGCTGGGGGTTATTGAAGTTAATGTTCCAAAAAAGGCACATTAAAGAAATAATTTGGTTTTCTAAATGGGCTAATTTATGTGAGCTCCCAAAATTTGAATACCACAAGTTACACAGTCTTTTCCATAGTAAGAAAAAGTATAGTGAATTTACTTATATTATATAAGCAGTCTACAGAACATTTGACTATACAGACAATGATTAATAATATAACAACAAAAATAATTTTCATAAATTTTTACTACTAAGAGCAAACAACAACTTTGGATAATCTGTTAAAAATATCCCAAAAGGGAGTAATGATTACCTGAGAGTACAGGAAACAAGAGGGTGGAAGAGGGGGAAGGGTGAACTGATAGCAATAATGGATGTATAACCCCACTGAAGGGGAACGAATAACAGAATTGCAGGTAAATGGATATATTGGATTTTATAAGATACAGCTAAAAATAATATTTAACAAAATAATAAAGGAGGTAAGGGGGGAGAAGGAAGGGATAAAGGGGAGTTGATATCAAAGAGTTCAAGAAGAAAGAAAATGTTTTGAAGCTGATAATGGTAGCACAAAGTAAAATTATGCTTGATCTAACTGAATTATGGATTGTAAGAGCTCTGTGTTAGGCAGGGTTCTCTAGAGAAACAAAACCAGGACATTTATAATTAGGATAGGTTTATACAGCGAGAGTAATATAACAAGCTCATTAATCCACACAGCAGCACAGAGGGCTCAGTTCAACTAACTTTCCTGGGACAGTTAATGTACTGGATGTCCTTCAACTCAGTTGGGCTGCTGTTCAAGGCAGCAGAGCAGAATCGTCCCTCAGACAAGGCGGGCAGAGTCTGCCAGCAGGCAGCAGACGGAAGAGTGGGTCAGCAATAGTCAGTAACTCAAGGGCTTAGGGAAGCAGGCCCTGATGGGATCTGGATCCCAAGCACTGTGACAGCAAGATCCAGCAGCCTCAAGCTCAGCAATGTATGGGGAAGCATGTCTCAAAGGAGCCTCCAGCTCTGGCAACATGATCCACAAGTTGGTTTGGCCCCCAGGTAGTGTAGCACACAGGTTGAGGCAGAGAACTAGCTTAAGCAGCAGCACACTGGCCAATCACCAGGGAGCAAGAGGAAGATGGAATGCTGCTGACTTTACTTATTTCGATCATCCTCTAATCAAGCTTCAACCTGATCATACCCCTCCCACATGTTCCTTTTGGGCTAGTTGGCACAATAAACTTAACTATCACAAACTCTCAATAAAATGATTATATATATCGCAAAACGGAGAATCATATATGAAAAGTATTGGATGAAGCCAAGTAATTTTCTATATAATATTATCTTCTACTTTTCCTGTCGTACTTATCTAAATACAATAAAAGGATATTCATGCATATACAATGGAACAAACTCATTTCATACTTATTTGGCCAAAAGGAAGTAAAGAGGTAATCTACTGTCTAACACTATATTCACTAAAAATTTTAAATACTTTGTGCTTTCATTCAATCAGTATCATCATTAATGATGTAGGTCATCTTTGTGGATAAATTATGGAAAGTTTTTTTCTGTTGATAACCACAGTGTCAAGGTAAGACTGTTCCGAGGAATACTCATTCCATAACAGGTCTATCTGCTATTGGATTTCCAGGATCTTCTTATCTTCTTTTGTTGACTTTCAAGGCAAGGAAGTTTTTCCAAATTACTTATCCAATCTGATCCTAAAGAGACAGCTAAGTGACCTAAGGAAGATTGACATATCAATTTCCAAATATCCATATAAGATAGTGACTAGGTGTATAATTTACAATTTGTAGTTGATTCATTTTTGATCCTTCACATAAAAAAATGCATCGCTATAAGGAGTATAGTCAATATATTTTAGATAGTTGCTCTGGCATTTGGAAAGGGAATGAATTGATTAGTTTGTTCATGCCAAGTTTCTATGAAGGTATTGTTACTAACAGTAAATCATCCTAAGAATACCAGGATTAATCATTCCCCTGACTGTAGTATTAGGGGAAACAAGAGGATCAGTCTGAGGACATGGTAGTGCATCTAGGTTGACTATATGATTTTTGTTAGATTAAAATAGGCTACTTGAAGTTGATCTAATTTCACAAGGAATGCCACAATATGAAACATATAAATTGTTCATCAATGTAACCAAAATTAATAGGGTACAGACTATAAGGATAATACTAGTGTCTGAAATTCCATGCAGAGACTTAGGGATGTGGTGGCAAATCCAACAATCAGCAACTGATTGAGCTAACATAACAGTTACATTTTTCTTTCAAGCATTAAAGTCTACTCGTATAAGCTGTAAGGGAAGACTTAAAGAAGCGTCAAAAACACAGTAACTCCCAGAAGTAGTTCATAAAAGCAAATAGCATGAAAATATCAGCTACAGCAAGATAGCAAGATAAGGTCCTTTGTTCATTGTGGTGAAGTAAAATTTCCTAATATGGTTCTTCTATCTGTGTGTCTGTTACATCCATGAGAAGATTGTGTAGGACTATGCAAATTGGTCAGTTTGGGTTTCCATTCCTCTATCAGGGACCTCTCTCACAGGTAAGAAAAGAAATAATTCTAGGTGCCATCAAAGAAGAAAAAACACCACTGGAGTTCACTGGAAATTACTGTCTGAAGCAGAGGAGGCAGCAGACACCACACTGTGCTGATCTCAGAGGCTGAGGCAAGGAGGCAATGAGAGAGTGCAAACTAGCAGGGCCACACCTATGAGGTGAGGCAGAGTAGTGGGTGGCAATATTTTTGTTGGGTTTTAATTTTTTCAGTTGAGTGATGCTGCATTTTTAAAATAGCTACTGCTTAAAGGAGTAATAATCATCTAAAAGGCTTATCAAGCTTTTCATTTTTCTTTATCTCTAGAGGAAATCGAAAGTCCTCTTTGTTTTTATAACATTCCAAAATAATGAGCAACTCCAAAATGATACCTAGAATCCATGTTAATAGTTATGGAATTTCCTCAGGCTAGTTTGCAGGCCTTGACAAGAGCAATTCATTTGTTTTGTTCAGCAGAGGTAGCTTCAGGGAAGGCCTGATTTTCAAGAACATTAGTAGAAGGCATGATGGCATATTTATCCTATTAGTGAGAGTTGTAGGATGGAGTTTTAAATAGGAACCATCCCCCAAATCAAATCAAATCAGCATTAGGTAATTGGGTTTGTTTTAAATCACTTTGGGGAGAAAATGTTTGTTCAGTTGTGTTTAGAGAACTGTGTTTAGGTGTAATATTCATTATCAATTTCAGAGAGAAGAATGACAGGATTTAAATGAGACATGGACAGTGGTTCAATATTGGATATAACCAGGAGAGTTTAATAGGAAATGAGCTGACTGATGGAGAGGTGTTGAGTCAAGGCAAAATTTACTATAGCGCGAATAGCATTAGACATAAACAACAACAATTAAATCTAGTACTCTATCAATCGCTGAAGACAATGCTGTGCATAAGAAAATGTGGCGAAGAAAGCTGATGGAGCCTGGCTATCAAAGATATAGTGTCTGGGGTCTTAAAGGCTTGAAGGTAAACAAACAGCCATATAGCACAGAAGCAACAAAGCCCACATGGAAGAACACCAGCCTGTGTGATCACGAGGTGTTAAAGGGATCAGGTATCAGGCATCAAAGATCAAATAATCATATCATTGTGAATGAGGGTGAGTGTGAAGTGGAGACCCAAAGCCCATTTGTAGGCAACTGGACGTCCCCTTACAGAGGGTCATGAGGAGGGGATGAGCCAGTCAGGGTGCAGTGCAGCAACGATGAAACATACAATTTTCCTCTAGTTCCTAAATGCTTCCTCCCCACCCACTATCATGATCCCAATTCTACCTTACCAATATGGCTAGACCAGAGGATGTACACTGGTACAGATAGAACTGGAAACACAGGGAATCCAGGGCGGATGATCCCTTCAGAATCAGTGGTGAGAATGGTGATACTGAGAGGATGGAAGAGGGTGGGGTGGAAAGGGGGAACTGATTACAGGGATCTATATATAACCTCCTCCCTGGGGGACAGACAACAAAAAAGTAGGTGAAGGTAGATGGCGGACAGTGTAAGATATGACAAAATAATAATTTATAAATTATCAAGAGTTCATGAGGGAGGGTGTAGTGAATAGGGAGGGGGAAAATGAGGAGCTGATGCCAAGGGCTTAAATGGAGAGCAAATGTTTTGAGAATGATGAGGGCAACGAATGTACAAATGTACTTTACACAATCCATGTATGTATAGATTGTGATAAGAGTTGTATGAGCCCCCAATAAAATGATTTTTAAAATATATAGTACTGTGTCAATGATATTTTCTATTAATTTACAGTGATTGCTACTGTTCAAAGACAAGAAGGTTACTTTTTGATTACAGAGCCCAGCTTAAAGACCGTACATAGTAGCTTATAGGCCTTTGATACTTACACCCTGTGCATTTTTTGTACATGACAAAGACAGTTTTTAGAGAGACTTTATACATGAATAATAAAAATATGGCTAATAATAAGAAGTACTGTCAATGCATTTGCTAGTTTATTTCTGCCTAGTTAAAACTTCTAACCGTCCCGTGAAATTTAAAAGGAATCTGATTTAGAAGTTTTCAAATACTTGTAGATGGCTTGAAACAATAATGAGAAATTAGGAATTGAAATTCTACTTTGGCTTAAAGTCCTAGGAAATCATTCAACTGCTTCTCAATATTAGGAATAGGGAAATAAAACAGCATCCTCACATTGGGGTCCATAGAAATACCCTCTGTACAAATTACGTGTTATAGATATGTAAGGAAACCTTGGGTTAATTTTAGCTTTTTCTTAAAAATTGTATGTCCTCCAGTAGCCAAAAGCTGCACACACACACACACACACACACACACACACACACACACCTGTTAAAAGGGGCAGTATCAGAAATCCACATGGGTAGTTCTACCCTGTCCTGTAGGATCTCAATGAGTTGGCATTGACTCAATGGCAGTGATTGAGTGGGAAAAGGATCATCAAGCAGGCTTACTTGGAATCTGACCCTATAAGAAAGTCATCAACATATTGTAAAAATTACATTTAAATTTCAAAAATTGTAAATCTGTATTGAGGTTTTAAGAAAATGGGTAGAAAGCAGTGCATGGAGAATTGCTGTCCAAATAAATTATTGATTCACCCAAGTGAAGCCAGATAAATATTGGCTTTCTGGGTGTGCAAGAATGGTAAAGAAGACAGTATCAAAACCAATTACAAAATGTATAGCTTCTGGGTAAAAACCATGAGAACACAGTAAGTAGGGATTTAGGACTACTGAAGAACTAGAAGTAATGATAGAGTATTATCAGCAAATTTGGCTCAAAACACCAACCTCAGTTTGTTTCTTAACAGGCAAAGTAAGGATGTTATAAGGACTGGTGCAATAAACAATGAAACCTTTAGAAAACCTAAATTATGAGAGTTTATCCCTCTTTGTCTTTTCTTTGAGGGGGTATTATGTAATCTTTGGTAAGCATTTAGGTAAGGGTTATATACTTCTACTTTAGTTCTCTTACAAAATCTGTGCCACATCAATAGAAGTAGTAACTCATAGAATTTCAGGGATTGTGGTAGTTATATAATCATTTGTAAATTTGAGGATTAAGAGTGAAGGGGTGGAGTCTAGTCTGTCAATTATGCCATAGCCAGTGAAGTCTCTGTTTGGGCATGCCATTCTCCTGAGGATTCTGGGAACTCCTGTATTTCCTTCTTGGAGGTTGAAGACACTCTTTCAACTCTCTTTCTGAGAGATGCTGTACCAAAGAGACACATGGCACTATGGATTGGGAGCTGGAGAAGGTACCTGGACCTACCCTGATGCAACCAGACCTCTGGAGCCAGAGAAGCCATGTAGAGAACCCTGCCAGCACTGAGATGCTTACAACACCACTGGATCCACAAGACTTCCCACCCACTGGCCTGTGATCTTCCTGCATTCAACATCATTGCATGTATTTCGTAAGTCTGAAGAGGACTTTATAGATTGGTATTGGGTGTATGGGCTAATAGCAGAATTAAGGGCTTTATCTGGACAGGGCTGGGATGTTTTTTCAATATTCAATTGCTCTTGTATATAAAACTCTTTCTTATTCACATATGAGTCTCTAGGAATTTGTTTCTGTAGTCTACCTGGACTGACAGAGGGACCAAAGACAAAAAGTTAGAGGAAAGAGAACCAGATGGTATCATACTGTCTATATACATGAAAAATGTTTGCAAACACAAGGCTGTTTCTTCCATTTCAATTAGTTCTGGCTTGTATATCTTTTTTTGAGACATGTGTTATATTTAATAATAGTTTTTTTTCTGTAAATTTAAATGGCAATTCTAGTTGAGTATATGATGCCAAGCTAGCAAATTTATAGGAATAGCAGGAATAGCCCCTCCCTCCCCTCCCCCCCGAAAAAAGGATCTAATTCATCAATAGGGGCAATAGATATAGATATAAGACCAATTTCAAACTTAGACAACACTTGTTCTTGGTTTGTATAAACCACTACCATAGACTATTGTCCTCTGGGAAAGAGGCTTTAGCAGGGAAATAGGGTTTATAAAACAGTCAACGTGGCTCCAATACCAACTAGAAATTCACAAGCCTCTCCATTAATACTGAGATTGTTTCTCCCCATGAATTTAGTGCTACCATATGGCAGAGACCATCATTTATTCCTGGAGTCCCCTAATTCCCTATCAGGCCAACTCAAGCCCTTAAGTCCAATGCAAGTCCATAAGTCCCTCATACTCTTGCAACCGCATGCAAAGATACAAAATGCAGGAAGATCCCAGGCCAGGGGATGTAAACTTGTGCAGATTTAAGGTATGTGGAAACATCACAGGGCATCAGCGGGTGTCAGAGTGGTCACCAGAGCCACAGCAAGCAGAAAGGCAGAATAGCAGAGTCAGAATGAAGTCCCTCAGGTTGTCCTTTTGAGAAGGTCACACTCCCTAGAAGAAAGCATCAGGCTGTGAACCTGATTAATGGTTTGATTCCACATCTACTTGGCATAAAATCATCCAACTCCCAGACTATACGAGGTAGTTAATTGGAGGAAAATATGCTAATGTGGACTGTAGGCCTGGGGTGTACCTTGTGTTGGAAATGTATAGAACAAGTAAAATGTTGAACTGTTAAAGGCAGTTTTGCCTGGTATCTGGTTTCCAATAACATTTTTTCTGTTAATCAAGCCATAAACAATGTCAGTTCATTTTTAAAGAGACTTATGTAACCTTTGCATTTCCAGTATTGAATATCTGGCAAATGTCTTAAATACCTGCCCTATATTGTATGTCTCTAATGGCCACTAATCAGCAGTTAATTCACAAAGTACATGCCACTAAGTGGTAACTAGTCAACATGTCACTATATCGCAAAGCCACCATCCACTCCTCAAGAGAAAGCAGTGGCTCTCTGGTCTTGTAAAGATTTACAGTCTCTGAAACCCTGTTTAGTTACTGTGAGTGGTTCAGCCTTTTCCATTTTAATAGTCCATCTGGGCCACAGCAAGCTTGCAGCTGAATGGGTGCCCAAAACATTCCGCAAGGAGCAGATAGGTCAAAGAGCTGATCTTTGCATCAGTCTTTCAAACAGGATTGAAGCTAATGAAGACAATTTTATAGAACAAATTGTAACCAGGGATGACTCTTGGATTTACCAAATTGATCGAGGGATCAAAGTCACATCAAAATAGTGGCTTCTGAGGGGATCTACTGGGCCAGTTAAATTCAAGACAGGTTGGCTCAGAAGAAAAAGGTGAACTGATTTTCAGGATTCCATATTGTAGCCTTGATATATCTTCTTGATACGAGATGGCTTATAAGGAACATATGATAGATAGAATAAAGTGATAGAATAATGAAAACAGCATTGGGGAAGAAAGTTCAGGAAAGTTTGTGTCAAGAAGTTTTTTCTCATCAGCAATGCATCTGCTCATTCTTCAAAGGTAGCAAGGTTAGTCCTATTAGATTTGTGCTGTGAAACCTTACCCGGCTACACAACGCACCTAATGTTTCTCCCTGTTTTCCTTTTGTTTCACAATCTGAATGAACATTGATTGAAGCAATCTAATTTGCATCACTTGAGGATGTCAAAATTACTGCTTTGGTGTGGTGGAAATTTAAAAAGGCAGAAGTCTTGGGGGGAAGATTTGGAGAGATGGAAACACTCCCTTCAAATGTGTATAAACCTGGATATAGAAGGTTGAAAAATATAGCTCCCAATGTTGACTTTTTAAAATTAATAAACATATGTTGATTTGTTAGCAGTTACAAAAATCATTATAAAGATCTGTTTTGTTATACCACATTTGACAATATTGTATAAATGAATGGATAACCAATTATAATTTTTCTTAACTTCCTTCCTTCTGTAATAGCATAACTGCTCCTTGACTTAATTTTTGTGCACATTCCACGATAAAGAGTCCTTTTCCCCAAAACCTTTCATTGTCTTGATTTAATTACAAATAACTTTTTATTGAATTTGGTTTTAAAGTCTTTTTCTACTACAATATTTTATTAGCAGTGTGTTTTCTGTTTGTTTGTAAGACAGCTGAGTTTATCTGGATATTGCTGATATGAATACCTAGTTTCCCTGTTGCCATTAAGACAAATAAGCCAGAATGAAGTAACACCCATGCCTTTAATCATTGCAATAGTACAAACAACAGACTAATAAAGAGAAAAACTGGTCCTTAAAGAATAGTTGTTAATAGATTAGCTAGTAACCAAAATGTTAGCCATTTAAACTCACAGGAAATTCCAAAGAACGCTATGGCTGTTTGTTATAAAATTTACATCCTAGAAAAGAACAGTTCTACTCTGTTCTACAGGGAGGCTACGAGTTAGAGTTGAATCCATGGCAAATGAGTGTTTTCTATGGCCATGGATGTAATTATTATTTTTTGTCTTGTTTATTTTTTGAACCATGAGAATAAGAGCCAGGATGGCAGACTTTAAGTGCTGGAATACTAACCAAAAATATCAGCAGCTAAATCATAACTAGCAACTCTATAAGAGAAAGTTCTGCCAATTGGCTCCCGTAAACATGTTAGCCATGGAATTTAAGCATAATGACAAAGTGAGCAGTCATGCTACACAGATCCCCTATAACAAAGTCATAAGAGACCAAATGAAACATATACAAATGGTAATCCTCTAACCCTGAGCTTCAGTGGAAAGGATACAGATTTTGATTGATTGCCTATTGACTAGGAAAAGAAGCTGTACAAAAGTGGCTAAAGAGGACACGGATGGATGAATTACCATTTGGCCTAGGCATGCAGTTATCATGAATTTTTGCAAGCATTATTCAACCAACAGCAGCTAACTACACAAATACATACTGTAAGCTGGCTTGATAATACAGAGTAGTCCCTTTTCCCCAAGATCCTCTGTGTAACCAGACTCTCACTCACCTGGGGGCAATGACACCCTTCTCCTCCACCCATGTATCTTGCTTTTCTTTAGGCTGAAACTATATTCTTAGGAATCAGGGTCACCTCTTCAGATTAGACAAATCTTTATTGCAAGGTCCGTGGCAACTCCTGGGTGGGCAAGAAGTTATTTCACAATCAGCTACCTTGCCCCTGTTACTCCTTTGGTCCCTAAAATGTTCTTTCTAGGACCAGGTATGCTGATCACAAGCACATTTGAACCAGCAAAAACTACTTCTTTGGGTCCCTGACCCTAGACAACACTGCAGCCAGCACAAACTCCATGTGGAACTTGGTGTCTATCTACACTTTGACTCCTAGAAACCAGAAAGTGTTCTCTTGCCTGTTTTCTGCCTATGCCTAGTTCTTTTCTTTCCTTTCTCTAGTGTTTTATTTTAAATCTTTTATTCTATGCTTTCATTCTTCTCTTTTCAGTATTTTATTGTGTCTTTTATTTTCCCCTAACCTTCTTCTATCTTTAATATTTTTAAAATTATTCTCCTTTCTTCCCATCTCCCTAGTTTTGCTTACAGTATTTTCTTCCTTCCTTCCTTCTTTCCTTCCTTCCTTCCTTCCTTCCTTCCTCCCTCCCTTCCTCCCTCCCTCCCTTCCTTCCTTCCTTCCTTCCTTCTTTCCTTTCTTATTCTTTCCCTTTCTCTTCTTTTGGTTTTATGTTCCTTTCCTTTTAACTTTTAGTTAGTACATTTACAATATATATTTTTGTTGTTTGATTGTTCCCACTTGTTTATTATTTTCTGGTTTGCTGTTGCTTGTTTTTATATTTTTCTATAACTTAAAAAATGTTAAGCCAGCTAGACCTATACCTCCTGCAGTCACACCTACTAGGAGAAGCCAGTAGTAGCTCCTGTGCTGCCAATCAATGACAGACAGCAGCCTATATCAGCCACATTCATCAACAGTGCTACACAAACAACTAAAAGCAAACTGTGAACACACTGATATTCTTTATGCAGGAGATACACCAACACACCATCATCAGTTAAAGACAAATAGAAGAGTGCCACCATGCCTCAGAGACAACAAGCAATTTCAGTTCACCTCAAGAAACAAGATATAGCATGTCAAACAACTGACCAGAATATGGAGTTAGGAGAACTATCATAAGAAGAGGAAAAAATAGCATTAGAAATACCAGGTAAGGAATTCAAAAGAGTTATATTTATATTCTTCCAACAGATTAAGAGAAAGATAGAGAAAGCTACAAATGAAGTCACAGAAAAAACTTAGAAAAGTTCGGGGAAATACTACAAAAACAATTGACAAAATAAATGAACACCAGAA
This sequence comes from Echinops telfairi, assembly GCF_000313985.2. Classification (NCBI taxonomy): domain Eukaryota; kingdom Metazoa; phylum Chordata; class Mammalia; order Afrosoricida; family Tenrecidae; genus Echinops; species Echinops telfairi. The sequence goes on from NW_022107407.1 coordinate 8,748,797, forward strand.
ATTATTTTTTTTTCCTCTTTTCCCTAGAAATTATTTTTAAAAACCACATAACATTTTGGAATATTGATAAAATGATTGCAGAAACAGGTGTTACATTGAAAGGGCAAAGGTGTAGAACTGAACAAATGGAAAGCTAAAGTAGTGAGTTTGAAGACAAATCTCTCAATACTATACTGCTAGAAATAAATCTGTGAAAAATTAGCACCAAAATAACGTTGAAGAAAGCCTAAGAATTATGTGAGACACCTTCAAGAGGAAAACCTACATATGATCAGAATTCTAGGTCAGCAGACAAGAAAAAGCACAGAAAAAAATTGTTTAAGAATTCTTGGGGGGAAGACGAGCCAGTCAGGGTGCAGTATCGCATGGATGAAGCATACAACTTTCCTCTAGTTCTTTAATGCTTCCTTCCCTCACCCCCGGCCCCCACTATCATGATTCCAATTCTACCCAACATATCCAGCTAGATCACTGAATGTACACAGGTACAGATAAGAGCTGGAAACACAGGAAATCCAGTATAGATGAAGCCCTCAGGACCAATAATGAGAGTAGAGATACCAGGAGGGTAAAGGGAAAGTGGGGGAGAAAGTGGGAACCGATCACAGTGATCTACATATAACCCCTTACCCAGGGGGATGGACAACAGAGAAGTGAGTAAAGAGAGATATCGGTCAGTGTAAGACATGAAAAAGTTTTGCATAAACTGTCAAGGGTTCATGATGGAGGGTGGACGAGAAGGGGGGAAATGAGGAGCTGATACCAAGGGCTCAAATAGAAAGAACATGTTTTAAAAGTGATGATGCCTACGAATGTACAACTGTGCTCAACGAGCCCCCAATAAAATGTTAAAAAGAAAGTTATTGGGGGAAAAATGTCACTAACATGAGAAATACAAAAATGATATTCATTCGAGAAGTGGAATGAACCCCAACAGGATAGCCCCCAGAAGAAAGTCACCAAGACAAACTATAATCAAACTTTCTAAAACAAAAGACAAGCTAATAATCCCCAAAGCAGCTTGAAAAACAAAAGTTACCTGTGAGCTATAGTCAATGAATATGACTTTTTTGTCTTAATTCTTTATGTGTATTTTCAGACTCTGGGCTTTATATGCCTCTGACTATAGTCCCACTTTAGAGGGCATTCCCAGTAACAGAAAGGAATAGGACTGGATTAACACCAGACCTAAGTAAAGGGTGTGAATCAAGCCATACCTTTTGTTTCTCTGAGGGTTTCTTTCGGACTCCACCCTATTATAGGGTGAGATACAAACCACTCCCTATGTTTTCCTTGGATAAATAATGTGATCACCATACAGTTCTAACACACATCACTTCAACCGGAAAACAAGACCTCTGTTCATGACTGAGATTTGGTAGAAGCAAGAAGAGCTGCTGTGACTTCTGGATATTTGTGACTTCTAGCTCTGAACCCTGCTCTTCGCTCACCTCTGCCTGACCTTTGGATTTTGTACTGAACAACACCCACCACCACATGAGACATTTCTCCAAAGTCTTGTGAGTTTTCATGGGATGTTGCAGGGAACCACAAAACCAAGGGACAAGAGAGAATGTACTTGATCAATGGAGTAGCGGGGAAAATGGCAGCACAGTATCTTGGATGGATTGGGATTTGGGTACATCATTAATTTCCAACTCCTTGTTACTAGTCTCATAGTCATTCTTCTAAAATAAATTATTGCCACAGTTGGTGTCAGAATAGTGGGACTCCCTGGGACAGTCCTGACTCAATGGGGGAAAAATCCAATTTGTGGGAGAGAGAGAAACATGAGCAAAATTTGGTTTCCAAATAGAAAAATAACATCCATTAATTAAAGGAGCTGTTATGTTAAAGGCAACAGCTATGAATTGGATATAAGTTAGATGGATATAGATTTAACTCCTGAGGAATTGACTCATTGAATGCATATGTAAATGCTAAGTGATTAGTCAAAGGCAAGACATATACCTCCCTGGTTCCTTTTATCAACAGTTTCTGCAATGGCGAGATAAAAACATGTAGGTGTACATTGTACTAGTGAATCAACCCAGAACCAGTTTGTCCAGAGCTAGGACCTCTCTCTATTCTCTATTCATCCAATTAAGGGGCTTCAGTGAGACATCAAAAAAGGTCTTTATATTGAGATCCCTGAGCTAGGAATGCAAATATACTTGACAGAATTGTCCTTGATTACAACTATTTTCATAGTCTGCAAAACACAGACTGTATCAAATCTGGAGTGAGAAGAATGCCTTTTTCTCTAAGGACAGAGAGAGGAAAAGTGTGTTAGACAGAGTTCTCTAGAGAAACAAAACCTGAATGCTAATAATTTTAAATATATTTATACAGATAGATATATCACAAGAAATAAACAGTTAAATGATAAAGCAGTACAAATGGCTCAGTGCAACTCACTCCTGTGAGACAGTTGTGAGACACTGGCAGTCCTTCAAGACTTAGGGCTGCTGGATAGTCCTCTATAGAGCAATTCAAGCTACCAGGGCACAGGCAGCAAACAGCAAGGCAGGTCACCAACAGTCAGACAGATGACAGGGTCTGACAGTCCCCAACTCAAGAGATGTAAATTCCAATAGTGTGGTGAAGCAGGTCTTGAAGGAACCTCAAATTACAGTGACACAATCCATGGGTTAGGTGTCCCACAGGTAGTGTAGCTTGCAAATTGAGGCAAAGAGCAAGCAAGGTAGCTGCACACTGGTCTGATGATCAAAGAGCAAGAGACAAGAAAGGCAAGGCTCGCCAAGCCATTTATCTCTCTGCCCTTTAATTAATCCTACATGTGTTTATCAGCCAGTTTGGCACAATAAACTAACTACCTCAAGCAGCTTTTGTGATTGTCAATAATCAGTTCTGAGAAATAACACATAGGATTTTAACAAGAAGGTAGGCTCTGGATACTGTATTTTAATATAGGCATGATTTAGGATATATATACCGACAAGGATGAATTGTAATGAAGCAGGGCAGATGTTAGAAAGCCAGTTTTATAATAACCAAATAAATAGAGGAAGTTTTAAGATTGAATAGTATGTCAGAGATAGTCAGAACCTTAATTTCACTATTATGTTTGAGGTTGAGGGGCTAATGGAGAAAAAGTGTGAGAGACACAGATTTATTAATGGAAACATTAGTCAATATTTACATACCAAGCTTTAAAAATGTATAGGATAGGAAAGCTATTTGAGGTCTCCATCTTTCCCTGAACTCATCATCATTCCAATCTTACTTCTTTTTTTAAATTAGTTTATTGGAGGATCGTACAATTCTTATCACAATCCATACATACATCCATTGTGTCAAGCACAGAAGACTTTCTGGTAGAAGTAAGATTACAACAAATGTACGAATCTTACTTCTACAGAAAGTCTTCTTTCTAAATAGAACCCTCCGCATCATCTCAGTGATTAATGAGTGTTTTTGCAAGGAGGAGCTTTTTGAATTAACTAAAGAAAGGCTTTCATGGGATCATGGCAAATTAGCAAAGGTGACTTAAATGCAAACAAACAGAGGCTATTTATCCAGAACTTGCTATAGAAAGTTAGTCAACAAGCATTACTTGCATTTGACAGGAGAATGTTTTACAATGAAAATACTGTACAGTGAAAATAAAAATAAATGGACAGATAAATAAATAGCTGGTATAAAGATGATAGATTGTGCTCCAGGAGCAAGTTTTCAGTTAAGCTTCTTTCCCTGCTCAGTAAGACTAACAGAGCATAGAGCCAGGCTTCCAGCACAAACAAAATGATTTATTAAAGAGAGAAGCACCTTGCAAGGGGAAACCTGTCAAAGGTTTATTGGATAGAGAAACATCATGCAAAGGGAAACAGAGGGCCTAAGGCAGTATAGACCGTCTTGCTGCATGGAAATAGGTGAGACATTTGTTATGTAGCCGAGGCTGGAAAAACATCACATATATTCATGAAATGATGTCAAGAATTTCAGGAATTGAGTCCACATGAGCTGTATTATGGTAACTTGCTGTGCACACAATGGTGTTTTAAAGTGGGGTTTGAGGAAAAGACTTGTTGCGTGCTGGTGCACATATACTGAGCTGCCACTTCCGCAGGTTCTAGTCCTCTACATGAGTATGCTCTTGGACTCACCACATCATAGATGACTGGTCTACTCTTACTCTAGTGTCCATTCTGAGCTAGCCAAACGTGGAACCAGTAAAACAAGGAAATGAACCTAAAGGACACATTGTCTTTGAAAGAAGATAGAGGTGAAATGGAAAATACACTGTAATCTTTTCAAATTTCCTGACAGTTGGACATTGAATAAGAAAGGCTGAAAAAGAATAAATGAATTTGAATTATGGTCTGGTGAAGAATATTGAAAGTAACATGGATTGTCAAAACAACAAACACATCTGTCTTGGAAGATGTACAGCCAGAAATCGCTTTAGAAGCAAGGGTGGCAAGACTCCATCTCAAGTATTTTGGACATGTTGTCAGGACAGACGTGTCCCTGGAGAAGGACATTATGCAAAGTAGAGGGGCAGCAGAAAAGAGGAAACCCTTCAACGGGTTTGATTGACACAGTGTTGACATCACTGCGATCAAACACACGAACAAGTGTGAGGATGGCAAAGGCGCAGGCAATGTTGCCTTCTGCTGTACATAGATAGATAGGGTCACTGTGAGTTGGAGGAACCAAATAGACAACTCCTAACAATAATGTAATGTGCCACAAGTTCAAAGTTAACTGGTGTGGGTGTGGAAAAGTTCACATGTGTTGGCCTGGGGAAATTCCTTAAAGTCATCTGAGTGAGAAATAGGGGGTGGAGAAATCTAGTTTCTTTCCTAATCTACCTCTATAGGTAGATAATGAGAGAGAGAGAGAGAGAGAGAGAGAGAGGAGATCATTCAGATATATTTAAGTGGAAGATTTTTGCATAAGCAGTTAGGAGGTGAGCTACTTAAAAGTGGAACATTCCGTGTGATTGGTTGGAGAAGAATATTTGGCTTTCTTCAGTTTATGTCTTGGAAGTTGGGAAAAAACCTAGGGAAACTTGATATTTATTAACCAAGTCCTGACTTTTATGAGATACTGTCTACAGAAGCTGTGATTTGTCATTACGTGTTGGATGCTGCAGCACGTATATCTCAAGTTATATTTAGGGTCTGGCCAGTATCCATTTATGTATTCAGTCTCACATGCCGTTTCACAAATACATTTAGGTGATGTGTTCAATGAAAGGAAAGAATCACATAGTAATAGTTTTATTTAATTAGTTTCTCACTAGGAGTATCCTTCTGCACTTTATTTTCTTTTTGTTTACTTTTAATTCACATTATGATTTTCTAATTATTAAAAAGTATTATGGGAAACGAGTCTATCAAATTTCATTCTATAACTTTGAGACTTAATACCCAAAAAGGGCATTTCCCCTGATTCTAGTTAATCCAATGTTTTGTTTTTTTAATGATATCTTTCATTTAAAAACTATTTTGTTATGTCTGAAGAAAAGGTAGCCATTTCTCTTCCCTTCTATGCTAGCTAATCTACTCTTTTATTTTTCAATAGTTCTTGCCTGTGTTTGTATATTATTGGTTTTCAAAAGTGCTAATATTTCTACTCACGGGATACATTAACTACTCCTCACAATATATTTCAAATATTGAAATAGCATTTATTATTGTGCCCCTCTCATGACAACAGTATTATGAGTGTATGTTCATATAATGATCTTTCTATCTAATGCCCATTAATAATATGACAGAAATGTCACTTACATTTACATTAGTTACTTTTCATTGGTTTTGTTTTGTTGCTAATAATGATGTTTGGAAAATGTATTTGGCTGTGCTAAGAAATAAAGCTACTAGATCCACCAACATTTAATTATATTCACTGCAACGCTGATAGTAATGTGAATGTTGTTTGCCTATATGTATCCTAATACTCATGGAAAGAGTTAGATCAGCATATCCCCGCAATTCTAATTTAGATACTGATTTCAAAGAGAAAATTAATACCGTCATTATAAAATAATTTTATATCTTTATTCCTACTCACTGAATTGTCACTAAGTTATTCTTTCTGAAATATGGATCTCACCAAACATTAAAACAAATGCATTTTGTAGGCATAGTGATGAAGGTATCGTATAAAGAGAATCAGCTGACACGGTAGCTTAGGGTTTTTCAAGTCATTTTTACTAGAAAATTTCATTTAACCCAAATGCAACTTTAATGACATTTATCATTAAGTTGTTTGTTACTTATCAGTGGAATTGGGAGAAAAGCAGAGATCTGAGAATTCTCCACAAGGAAAACAAGTATATGAATGCTGGAAATAATGGAACATTTCCCTAACTCTCATTTTTAGAAGAGTTTAATGATTCTCATTGAATTGTTTATTTCATAAACTTTACTTTGAGGAGATCTGAAATGGCATTTTGTCTTAAAGGACTTTTACAAATTAAAGAGCCCTGACGATGCAGTGGTTTCTGTTGGTCTGTGATTGGCAAGGTCATTAGTTCAAAATTACCAGCTGTTTGATGGGAGAAGGGAGGGGGTTTCTCTTCCATGCAGAGTTCCAGGCTCAGAAACCCACAGGGGAAATTCTGAGTGTTACCATGGGTCGACATTAACTCCATGACAGCTTTTATCATATTAAAAATTAATAATAATAAAATTCCAACTCAATAACTGTTAACTATAGCTGATGATATACATTGTCCCCCAAAATTTAATGAAATGAATATCATGCTCAACATTAAAGTAATTTCAATTAGCACAAGAACCAAGCAAGCAAATAAAACATGTTTATGGCATAAGCTTATTACAAAGAAAAAGGCAACCCAGAAGAGCTTGAACATGTAAGAATCAGCACTTATTTTTTGAACAAGGGGAATTATACACACACAGTGAAACCTCTGTTGTTGTACTCAATTCCAAATTTGTGTTCAAACTCCTAAAAGTTTGAGAATTGTACATATTTTTCCCATAAAAAATAATGGAAAACCAAATAATTGGTTCTGAGGCGCCAAAAGTATACTTCTAAATTAATTTTTCCAGGACTTTAACACGAAGTTGGCAGCTATGTATTGTGAAAATATCTAAATACTATAAATACAGAACATTAGATATCGAAACACAATACAGTAAAAAAATTAACTTATTTCTCATTATGCTTTGTTATTTAATATCCTGTAGGTTTTCAGAATGGAACACTAACATGGACTCACATTAAAATCCCACTAGCTTTCCGCACAACAGAGTGAGTCTATCTTTCAAAAGCTGTGGCCTAGAAATGCCTTTTCCTCTTTAGTAATGAAGGTCCTGTTGGGCATTTTCCACCAAAAAGTCTGGTTTCCTTGCAGTAGAATACTTGCTAGGGAATGAAATCCTTCACCTCCTTGTATTCATCAAATTCAGCCCAGAATTAATCTGCTCTGTCTTCATTTGCATTCATTCCTTCCCCATGCCTCACTACAAAGTGTATGTCTGTTCCTTTATTTGAAAATTTCAAACAGCCTTGATTGGCTTTGAACACTTTGACCTGCTCAGCACTCCTCCTGTAATAGTTTTCACTAAATCACTATAGAGGATTCTCAAATATGGTTGTCTCAGATACATTATTGCCATCAAATTGCTTTTAATTTATTCAAATTAACAGTAAGTTTTTAACCTTTTAGTCAGGGTTCTTTGATTCATGGCTAACAATTTCACACTTTTAGCTACATTAGCCACTTTAATAATTTTTTTCTTTCAAAAATGTTGATAATGTCGACTTCGCCATGTTGTATTCAGCCACCAAATAAGACAAGTGGCAGCCTGATTCAAATTTCCCAATGATTTCTTTCTTTAATTCTATCATGATTCTCACAGTTTTTCTCTTAACTTTATTGTAGTTATCACTAATTTCCTTTGGATTCAGGTTTACAATATTTTCTGCAAACAATGCACACCA
>NW_022107407.1:8756837-8779385 GCF_000313985.2 Echinops telfairi
CCCCCAGTGACAAATGTTTTGACACACTAACACAAACACTGCATGTTGTCTGAGAGAGAGTGGCGCTTATGAAAACGTCAGCTCTTTGTGTCCGAAGTGAGATGACGCATGACTCATCTCGGACTATAGAGGTTTTTTAAAGCGGGATTTCTGTTCAACTACTGAGCAAAGTCACAAACAGATTCTTTTCTATCTTTGCTTTTCTAGTAATGGAAAGTTCAAGGTTAGAGCCTTTTAGTAACTGAGGTATCGCTAGATATAGTATTTTATTTTTAAAATTCTTTAATAGTTTTATTGACATGTAATTAACACATCATATAACTTAACAGTTCAATAATACTGAGAAGAGTTTTGCAATCATCACCAGAATACATTTCAGAATATTTTCTTCTTTCTTGTACCCATTTCACTATTTCCCTAATCCCCCCAACTTTCCTGTCATGCTCCTAGATAATTATTAAACCAGTTACTCTCTATTGATTTACCTTTGCCTCTAAGGATCATTCAGGCCATGTTTCTTCCAAAACAGCTTTACATTATGATTGTTGTTCTTATTTGGCCTTGGTACTTTGAATAGTCTTTGACAGCTCTGGAGAAGCTAGTTCCTGGGAAAGGACATCATGCTCAGTAAAATAGAGGGGTATTGAAAATGAGAAAGACCCATGTAGGATGGATTGACACAGTGGGTATAACAATGGACTTAAACATAAGCATAATTGTGAGGCTGGCGTAAGACCTGGAGATGTCTGTTTCTGTTGTACATAGAGGAGCCATGAGTTAGAACCGACTAGATGACACACTACAACAATAATGTTTATAGAGAAGTCCTACAATCCATTTTTTGAGTTTCTGTGATTTACTGAACTCTTTCTGATCATTAAACGGCAACATTAATAGCCTTACCTAGTGGAGTGCATTCGAAAGTGGAACACCACTGTTTCCCATCCATCAAAGGGTAGATTTTAAGTATCTGCCCAGGTGTGTCCTTGATAAAAAAAAAAAATGTTAAGGAGTACTATCATGCATTGGGTTTAGATCTGCATAGTTGGCAGTTCCAGACCAATAGCAGCTCTGCAGAAAAAAAGGCTGGGTTTTCTACTCTGTAAACATTTACAATCCTGGAAACCCACGGGGGCACCGCTGTGAGTCAGCATTGACTTGATGGTGCTGAGTTTGGTTTGGTATGAACATGTAGTCAGGAGTCATGTTCTGAAAGCTTTATCAGAGGACCCTGAATCAAACTTGTAAGTTTTTCTCTCTAGGGTTTATGTGTCATAATCACAGTCCTGTTCTCACATCTGTGGTCCTCCAGGCAACCGTAATGAACTGATGTGCCACCAGCCATGCTTTTGTAAGTTTCCTTTGTACTTCAATGTCTTATTTAGGACAACATTGTGGTCTCATGCCAATGGCCTCCTTTCCCTGCATGGATGAATTGCCTTTGTCCTTGTTTAATATTTTTCTTTTTGAAAACTTAATAAACATTCTCTGTAAATTTTATTTGAGATTTGACATCTTCTGTCTCCTGTAACAAGCATTACATGGAAAAGGACCTGTCAGAAATTCAAGTCAGATTTATGAAAGGACATTGAACTTGGCATATCATTATTGAAGTCAGATGGATCTTTTCTGAAATCAGAGAATACCAGAGAGATGTTTACTTGTGTTTTATGGACTATGCAAAGACATTCAACTCTGTAGAATCATAGAAGCCTATGGAAAACATTGCAAGTGTGTGAATTCTAGAACACATAACTGTGTTCATGAAAAATCTGTACAGAGACTAAGAGGCAGAGAGACAGATATTCAAATAGAACAATTCAAATGTGGAGTCGGATCTAACTCATAGTGACCCTGTATAATGTTTCTGAGACTGTAAATCTTATAATAGCAACTTTCTCCCAACCAGTGGCTGATTGGTGTGGTCAGATGTCCGATGCTTATGAGATGGCAAAAACATGGCTCTGAGATGCTGAATTGTAGGAAGAATGTAACACTAGGCCTGGAAGGATGTTCATCAACAACCTGCAATCTGAAAACTACACACCAACCATGGCTGGAAAGGATAAAGATGGGAAATAATGCCTGATGAAGATAAAAACTATAGTCTTTGGTCTTAGTTTAACAGCATTAACATGTTACCTCCCAAAATATGTGATTAAGATCCATAAGACCTACATTTTAAGAAGCCATATACTTTTAATAACAGAGATACGTTTTCTAGCTAAACATTGTACAGTTTCATAGTTCTTTAAGCTTCAATTTATTTTTGGAGGAGGGGGAATGGGAACATTCATTCTGTACGTTTGCTGCAGTTGATGATACGTAGAATTAACTAAATAAATGGTTCAGTAATACAAAAGGGGGTAAACATATTGGTTAAGAGCACCTTAGAAATAGAGTATCTTTATTACAATTTGTTATTTGTTTCATGGCATTTCTTATTCTAAAATGGAGAGATTTAATGCACTGAAATATGTATAATGTTTACCATGGTAAATGACACATACAGGAAGTCAAATCCCCTGCCATTCAGTTCCTTCCAATTTTTAGTGAACTTAAATAGGGTTTCCAAGACAGACTAAATATTTATGCATAGAGCCTCAACTTGATCTGAAGCAGTAACTAGTGGTTTTGATGCCCCCACCTGGCAGTTAGGAACCCAAAGCCTGACCCATAGTCATCAGGTATTCTTTATCTAGGACAAAGGCAAGGCTAAATAAATATCAGCCAACCCTTTAAATGTTCCTGCATTTATAGCAATATAATATTTTATTTTGGTGTTTATTTTTCCTATCCTTTGTATATTTAATCATTATTAAATACACCATTTATTTTTCTGGTTACATTTTTTAAAAATCAGCAGAGATTAAATGCTTGAAAGTTTTACCTAGCTTATTACTTGATTTTCTATAGTTGCTATTTTGTGGGTATCCACTGATTTGTTTTGGAAATTTGGGTTATTTTAGCTACCATAGGAACAATTCTTAATTTTCATTGCAACCTTAAAACAAAATATCTACAAAAATATTAATATTCATACAGTTCATATAAATTTAAAATGTGGTTAAAATGTGTTCTGCACAAATAACCAAACTGTTCTATAGTAATCATGAGGATTTTCAGAACCTTACATTATCTAGTTTTGCCATTGGGTATAATTTGAGCCATCTCAGACACTAGACAGAGAACCTCACAACTACAAAGAAAGAATAGCCTTGAGTAAAAACTAGCTTAAGATCCATGTGCAGAGATGTGGAAATGCCACAGAAATACCAAGGATTACACCACAGAGACCCTGAAATATAGTTGGACTTGCTTTTGAGCAAGAGACTGGATTGCAGCGTGAGGTGCCCTTTGGACATTTATTAGTGCAATACTTGCTTTGTTAGAGTTGCCAAAACAGAACAGAGGTGGATAGATTGTTTGGTTGACATGTCAAGGACCCAAGAGATGTGTGCCTATTAACATGTCTGTGAAGAGACACTGTACAAAAGAACTGTAATTTTTGATGGTTTTAGAATATTTTATTTTATTATTTTTTGTAAATTATTTTATTGGGGGCTCTTACAGCTCTTATACCATATATCAATTGTTTCAAGCATATTTGTACATATGTTGTCATCACCATTTTCTCAATATTTACTTTCTATTTGAACCCTTGGTATCAGCTCCTCTCCCCCCACCTCCCCTGCCACCCTCATGATCCCTTGATAACTTATACATTATTATTGTTGTTTTCATGTCTTACACTAACCACTGTCTCCCTTCACACACATTTCTGTTGTTCATCTCTGGAGGTGGGGGTGGGGGTGGGGGTGGTGATTATGCATTGATCATTGCAATCAGTTCCCCCTTTCTCCCCTCCTCTGTGCACCTTCTCCCTACCCTCCTGTTATCACTACTCCCAATTCTGTTCCTAAGGGGTTTATCTGACCTGGATTCCCTGTGTCATAAGATCTTAACCGTACCAGCGGACATGGTCCAGACTAGCCAGAGCAGAAAGGCAGCAATGGGGTCATGATAGTGGGGGGTGAGGAAGCCTCAAAGAACCAGAGGAATATTGTGTGTTTCATCAGTGCAAAACTGCACCCTGGCTGACTCATCACTTCCTTGTGACCCTTCTGTAAGGGGATGCCCTATTGTCTGTCTACAGATGGGTTTTGGGTATCTGCTCCAGCCACCACCCCCCCACCCCCATTCTCAGTAATATGTTTTAGGGTTTGTTTGATTTTCTTCATTTGTTTGTTTGTTTGGGGTGTTTTTATGCCTGTTACCCAATCCCGTCAACACTTCATGATCACACACACTGGTGTGCATCTTCCATGTGGGCTTGTTGCTTCTCTGCTAGAGGACCACTAGTTTAATTTCAATCTTTTATGACCCCAGGCACTATATCTCTTGATAGCCGGGCACCATCAATTTTCTTCACTACATTTGCTTATGCGCCAATTTTGTCTTCAGTGATTGTGCCAGGAGGGTGAGCATCACAGAATGCCAGATTGTTAGAACAAAGTGTTCTTGCATTGAGGGAGGGTTTCAGCAGAGACTCAAATTCCTTCCACTTTCTCAATGTACTGACATATAAATATATGCACCTAAGCCAATACCTCTATTTTTATGAATTAATATATTTACATAAGTGTACACCTATGTTTATAACTGTATCCACAGCTTTGCTTCCTAGATCTTTCCTCTGTTTCCTTTTTACCTTCCTGTCCCACCATCACACTTACCCTTCTTCTGCCTCTTAGTAATTTTTCTTAACCAGATTGCTGTTGTTCCACCAGAATCTCTACATCCTCCTCATTGTTGCTTTTAATTCCCTAGTTGTTCCCCTGTCTATGGTGTTGTTTGCTCCCCACTCCTTTTTCCCGCCTCTTCCTCCCACCCCCCCACCCCCAACCAGGGCTCTCTGGATTTGTCAGTCCAGTTTCTTTCTCCTCAGGCTTGCTTCCCATGCCTATCTTATATTGGTAAGTGAAACTACAATAACAGAAATAAAACAAAAATTTGAATAAAAAGAGAAAAAAGAAAACAAACACAAAAAACAAATGGCATATATAATTCCAGGCCTATCTGGTGACCCTTATGACTATCTCCCTACCTGTCCTGGGTGATGCCAGCACTGTCCCACCTAACCTAAAGTCTATTTTGGTGGCTTCTGAGGGGTTTTTTGGCTTTGATTTCCTCCCATTGCTGGTCTGTTATGTTCCCTTCTTGATTTTTCCAGTTGTGGCGTTGGTCAAACTGGACCAGCATGTGTCCCCAGTATTTTCCTCTGTCTTGGTATGCTCCAGTGAGGGGGCTATCATGTTTCGAGTTGTTGTCAGCCCTACAACAGGTTTTCTCTTTGCCTTAGCAGCTCTGTGCAGTGACATCACCCTCAGGGCTTGATATGCCAGTATGGGGTCTAGTCCCTTGCTCTCTTTGTCCTCCTTGGTTTGTATGTTAGACAGGGTTCTCTAGAGAAACAAAACCAGGAAACTTATGATTCTATATAAGTATATATAAAACATGAGAAATAACATATACATAAGAAATAAACAATCTATAGAGCAGTACAAATGACTCAGTGCAACTCACTTCCATGAGACAGCTAATACACTGGCAGTCCTTCAAGTCTTGAGGGCCACATGGTAGCCTTCTGTAGAACAATTCAAGCTATCCAGCCACAGGCAGCAAACAGCAAGGCAGGTCACCAACAGTGACAGTGTCCGACAGTGTCTGACAGTCCCCAGCTCAAGTGATGTATTCTCCAGTAGCGTGGCGAAGCAGGTTTTGAAGGAACCTCAAACTACAGTGACACAGTCCATGGGTTAGGTGTCCCACAGGTAATTTGGTTTGCAAATTGAGGCAGAGAACAAGCTAAGGAAGCCTCACACTGGTCCAATAATCAAAGAGCAAGAGACAAGAAAGGCGAGGCTTGCCGAGCCATTTATCTTTCAGCTCTTCAATTAATCCCACATGTGTTTATCGGCCAGGTTGGCACAATAAACCTACCTATCATAGTTTGCTTCTGTAGGGACGTTGCAGCCAGCCCCTCTTCCCCAAACTGCAAGTTTAATGTCATCCTCTATAGCACATATTTCTACGGGGGTGGGGGTGGTTAATTTGGGGTTGGCCCTGTAGACCTCTGTATTCATGAATTGCCTTATGTAGTTATGCTTCCTTCAAGGTTTCGGGCACAGTGGTAGGGTCTGCACTCACACTCCTATTTCTGTGGAGACATAAACAAGACCCTCCCCTTAGGTGGATTAGTGCCCTGCTTCCCCAATGCCTCAGCTCCTTCATTCTTTATGTCCCCCTTTTCTCTCTGCCCACCTTCCGTTTTTTTGTGTTGAGATGACATGTGCACCCTTGGGTTGAGTTTGTTCCTCACCTGATTACCTGTACCTCAAGCTATATAGTGTGAGATAAGTCTTCTTACCTACTGGGCTGATTACACTTACCTCAAGGGATTCATGTTGTACTTGTCCTTTTGTGATTGGCTAACTTTCCTCCAACTCTTTCCATGAGGCTATGTGCTTCATGCAATCAGCAGTGCTTTTTGGGGATGCACAGTACTCCCTTGTGTGTATGTGCCAGAGTTTTCTAATCCATTCATCTATAAATGGAAGTTTAGGTTGTTTCCAATCTTTGCATTTGTGAATTACACCGCAATAAACATTGGAGTGTCAATGACTGGTCTTGGTTTATTTCTTACCTTTTCTGGATATATCTCCAGTAGAGGGATTGCTGCGTCATAAGGTAAATCAATTTCCTTTTGCCTTAAATATTGTCAGATAGCTTTCTACAGTGGGTTCACATATTTACACAACCACCAGCAGTGGAGGAGAGTTCCTATCTTTCCAGATTCCCAACAACATTTGTTGCTCTCTGATTTTCTGATTTGGGCTATTGTCAAGGGTGTTAGATGGAATCTCATAATTGTTTTAATTTGCGTTTCTCTGAAGCCTAATAATCAGAATCATTTTCTGGTATATTTATTGGCTATTCAGATCTCCTCCCTAGTGCAACTTCTGTTCAGGTCTTTTTCCCATTTCCTCAAGGGGTTAACTTTTTCCTCCTTTTGCAGGCTGGGAGGGCATTGTAGATTTTAGTAATAATTTAGATTTAGATTTTGTCTGTTGTATCATTGCTGAAAATTCTTTCCCAGTCTGTGGGTTCTCTTGTTACTCTCTTGGTGAAGTCTTTTCATGCACTTATGTGTTTTATCCTTAGTATTATCCCACTTTTCAGCTTCATCTGGTTGTGAACCTTTCCCTATTTCAGTTAACCTATGTACAGTGAACCCTCGTTTATCGCGGTTAATCGGTTCTAGACCGTACCGTGATAAATGAAATTCCGCGAAGTAGGATTCCTTATTCAAGTTGAAATGCCGTGCAACCTCCACGATTTTCTTGCCATCTTTGATCATATCCAAAAGTTTTACCTTTTCCTGGATGGTGAGCATCTTCCTCTGGCGCTTATTTTTATTGTCAGAAGGCTTAGAAGAAGCAGCTCGTTTAGGAGCCATCATAGGACTTAGATAAAATTTCTTAAAAATCGCAAACAATTACAGTACACTGTACAAAAGCAAAAATGCATCTGATACGTAGCTCCGATACGTAGCGATGCAGACAGAAGCGTGTACAGTATGAGCCAATCAGTGGCAGTAATGACAGAGCATGCACTGTTACGCAAAAACCGCGATAGAGTGAAGCCGCGGAAGTTGAAGCGCGAAGTGGCGAGGGTTCACTGTATATATATACACACACGCACACATCTATGTGAAGGGAATTACTCATTCCTTCTAAAGTTTTAGTTCTAAGAGTATGATTTTGTTAACATATTTATTGAAATACTGTATTCCCTGTGCCAAGGTTCTTAGGTTTGTCCCGAGTTGATTGTCTTGATAGTTAGGGATTTTACTTCTAGGTCTGTGATCCACCTTGACTTTGATCTTGTGCATGGGTTAAGGTAAGTGTCTTATTTCATTTTTTTGCAGGTGGATATCCATTGTTTTCTGCACCACTTGTTAAAGAGGGCATCCACCTCCCACTCAATGCATTTTGGGACCTTGTCAAAGATCAGTTATCTATATGCTGATGGTTTTATTTCTGGGTTTTCTGTTCTTTTCCATTTGTCTGAATATATATCATTATTCCAGGACCATGCTGTTTTGTTTTGACCACTGTGGCTTTAAAGTAGGTGTTAAAGTCAGGTAAGGCTATCTTTCCAACTTTGTCCTTCTTCTTGAGGACTTTTCTGCTAATTCTGGGCTTCTTCCCTCTCCCTATGAAACTGGTCAGTTTTTCCAATTCTTTGAAGGAGGCTGTTGGTATTTGAATTGGGATAGCATTAAACTAATATAGTGCCTTGGGTAAGATTGACATCTTTACTATATTGAATCTTCTGATCCACGAACATGAGGCATTTTTCCATTTTGGAGGTCTCTTTTGTTTTACTGTAGTAGGGTTCTTTAGTTTTCCTCTTATTAGACTTTTAAAAAAATTATTAGATATATCCCTAGATATTTCAGTTTGTTCTTAGCTATTGTGAAGGGCACTGTTTTCTTAATCTCCTCTCTCATGGTCTTGTCTGATGTATACAGCAAACCATTAGACTTCTATTTATTGATCTTGTATCCCACCCCTCTTCCATATTCCTCTATCACTGCCAGTACTCATGTTGTGGAGCTTTGGGCTTTTTAATGTACAGATTTATATTGTCTACAAATAACAATAGTTTCACCTCCTCTTCTCCCACCTGGGAACCTTTAATATACTTCTGCTGCCTTATGTTGTTAGCTAGGACTGCCAGTAAAATGTTGAAAAGAAGTGGGGAAAAGGGGCATCCTTGTTTGGTCTCCCTTTTTAGTGAGATTGCTTTTATCATTTCTCCATTGACTATGATGTTGGCTATTGGCTTTTCATAGTTTGAATCAATATGAGGAATTCCCCTTCCATTCCTATCTTCTTGGGTGTTTTAATTAGGAATATCTAATTAGTTAGATATTGTCAAATTCTTTTTCTGTCTCTACCAATATCATGCGATCCTTATCCTTTTTCTTAAAAATGTGCTGAATATTATTGATGGATTTTCGGATGTTAAACCATCCCTGCATCTCTGGAATGAATCCAACCTCATCATGATGGAGGATATGTTTCCTGTAATTTTGTCTTCTGTTAAGGATTTTTGCATCTATGCCTACTAGAGATATTGGTTTGTAGTTCTATATTCCTGTGGGATACTTGCCCTCTTTGGGAATCAAAGTTATACTGGCTTCATAGAATGAGTTTTGGGGTTTGTCATCTTTTTCTGTTCCCTGGAATAATTTGTGCAATATCTGTGTGTGAAGCCATTTGGTCTGGGAGCTATTTTCGTTGGTAGTTTTTTGATAGCCATATCTATTATGTTTGGGGCTGTTGAGGTTCATGACCTCTATCTGGAAGGGATTGTTTTTCCAGGTTTTTCCATGTCTTCCACGTTGTTGAATTCATTAATATACAGACTTTCATAGTGTTTTGTGATTATTCTTTTAATCTCAGTAGGATCTGTTGTGATTTCCTTGGTTTCATTCTTCATCCTGGCTATTGATGCTTGCTTCTTCCTTTCCTTGGTTAGGTGGATGCTATCCCAGTGGATCTGGTAAGGGATTAGTGGAGCCTGTGGGCAGACTCGGTGAACTTAGAGTGTTTCAACGGGTTCTCGTATCACTCCATGGGAGAAAATCACAGAGGGATGTCTGAACCAGACCCTAGTAAACTGAATCTTTTTTTAGTGCTCAACCTTCCAATATTGACCTCCTTACCTCTTAATTTTCTGATCTAACAAGAGGAGTACCTGGTGGGTGACTCTACCTGGTTGCCATCTTGACCCCTCTTCCCAGAACTGTAATCTTAACATTTTTGAACCTGATTTTCAACTTGTTATCTTCCCTAACAAAACCCCATAATTGTGAGTATAGTCTGTGAGTTCTAGAGTGATGTAGGCAGGACAATTGGTGTCAGAATAGGGTAAAGACTATGTGAGGGTGAAGACATATATGACCTTGACCTTATATAAATAACCCTTGGAGAGATGCGAATTTGGATTTTGATTCCCTCTACCAAAATCAGAGAAAGTCAGACATAACTCTCATGCCATTTTTGGAGGCATGTGTACATTTTAGATTTTTATTTTAGAATCCTCTTGCTTATTTTCTTTTTGCAGCTTTATAAATGTAAAAGCTAGCATACACATTAAAAAATAAATACATAAGCATAAAATCCCCTCACTTTGAGTTGATTCTGAAAAATAGCCACAGAATTCCCAAGGATTTTCTAGGAGTTTCCAAAGCTCCTTAGGATTCCCAAGACTGTAAATTATAAGGGAATTGGATTGTCTCATCTTTCTCCTTTGGAGAAGTCTAAAGCTTATTCCATTACTCCACCAGGGATCCATTCAGATAAATAGATAAGTCTCATCAAAACAGACTTTTCTGAGGGTCATGGATTATCTGGATGAGCCAAACTAACTTTGTCCATCAGCTTAATCAATATATACTAATTGATACTTTAAAGTTGTGATCTCTTAAAGATGACATAGAGATTTCTTTCAGGTGAGAAACTCTTCTTTCTGAAAGGAGAATGAACAACAAACTTTGACAGACCTCCCCCACACCCCAAATGTCAATGGAATATTCAACAAGTGCAAAGAAACTAATATACTTAAGAGTATGGGCCTTGCACCAGTATTGTCTGGATTGATTTTTATTAACTATGAAAGGAGTGGATTTGTATTATTTATTTAGAACAGTGGATATTTATTGCCTTTATTTTCATTGTATCAACTAATAATTTTCTTATTAGCAGTGACTCACTTTTTTCTTAGAAGGATCATTCCTCCTATTTTCAGCTTCTGTAGTTTTGTTGGGTTTAATTTCATTCTGTAAGTCACAGGGAATTGGCTTATATCCAGTTTTGGTAATTGACAGTTATAGTGATTGGCTTAAAAATAGATGTGTATTCAACCCATAAAATTGTGAGTAATGGTCCAGAACTTTTGCTGGAGTTATCAGAAAAGAGGCATTATTTCTCTGACAGCACTGCTGAGGCTAGTATAATATAGGGCTAACACTCCTGGTGGCCAGCTTTTCTAAGAAAGAAAAATGCAGCTGAGAAATAGAGCCAGCATCCTGGCCATGACACTTAAAGAATTGTGTGTAGTGGTACCTGAAGCAAAATCTACCATTGTGTCTTTTAGTTACATAAGTTTGCACCAAGTTCAGCTGGTCTCTTAGTATAGTGGCAAATAGTGCAGCTAATGAAGCCAGATTCCTGCATTCAAAATGAAGATCTACTTCTTTTAAAAATAATTTTATTAGGGGCTCGTACAACTCTTATCACAATTCATACATAAATCCATTGTGTCAAGCACATTTTTACATTTGTTGCTATCAGAAGATCTACTTTTGATTGTATGTGTATGCAAGTCAGTAAACCCATGTGTATCTCAGTTTCCTCATACATACCTAACTTAGACATACATACTTCTCTATGGTGAAAAATAGAGAAATTGCTACATGCAAAAACGTACTCATAGCACAGGCCCTGACATATACTATGTGATTTGAAAGTGTTAAATTACAATTACCTATTATCATTAGTAGGTATAAATATTAACTTGTTGTTAATATTTAACAGAAACCATATACACAATGGAAGGAAACACTGACTGGTCTAGCAGCATCCGCACAATTTTTCTTTTGAAAAATTTTTCAAAAGAAAAACATTTTGAAAAATGAGCCCATCATTTTTTTAAAAATGAGCCCATTGATGCAGCCAGTGTATCAATTTTTTTGGCAAAGGTATTCCTCTTTTTTCCCTGCCATATTTCTCTACCAAGCATGATATCATTTATAGCAATTGGTCTATTCTGACAACATACCCACAGTACTTGAGATAACGTCCCTCCATCCTTTTCTCTAAGAAGTGTTCTGGCTGTATTTCTTCCATGACAGATTTGCTTCTTCTTTCAGAAGCCCCTGGTACTTTTAATATTTTTCTTCAGCACCATCTTCCAAAAGCAACAATTCTCTGTCATGCACATGAGGCAATTGAAACTACCATGGCTTGGTTCAGGCATAACTTAGTCCTCAAAGTAACATCCTCACTTTTTAATACTCTAAAGAGGTCTTGTGCAGCAGAGTTACCCAATGCGAAGCTTCTTTTGATCTTTCCACTGCCACTTCATAAGTATTGATTGTGGATTCAAGAAAGACAAAATTCTTGACATTCTTAATCTGTTTTTTTCCTTTTTGCATGATTTTTCCTGCTAGTCCAGTTTTGAGGATTTGATACTTTATTTTGATCTTCTTTACATTGAGTGACATATGGCAGTTTGGTATCTCAAAAACTGGAGCTGGTACCAGAATACTGTTGCCATTTCTGGAATCAGCAGGCCAAATATACTCAGAAAAAATTTCTAACATTTGAACCAAAATGTGTGTTGGCTAGTATTATTATCAACAATATAATAACCTTATTTTCTTTTGATCCCTGAACATAAGGTTATTATTAAAATAAGCTAGTTTCTGAGTATTTAAAGTTGGTCAGTAGCCACAATTTGTTGTTATGCTGGTAACCAAACACATATATTTTAACTTACTATGGAGCAGTTCTGTGTACTAAATAGGATTATTTATAATCTAGACCTCTATTTTCTAAACGAGGATTATTAAGAGATGTTTAATAATTACAAACTATTCTTTAATATATTCACTGCATGTATCAGTATTTTTATTTCCTAACAATATCAACATTGAAATTCAAAGATTTTTTTCCCAGTATATATGCCAGTTATATATGCTAAGCAGTAGGTTTGTGTGCTCACCTTTTGATTCATGCCTAATGAGTCAAAAATGACTGGACAGCATTTGGAGAGATTGTCTGTGTGATGGTTAAGTTTGCATTCTCTTCTTAGGGTCTTATAATAGATGCTAGGTAATCTTGCACTACTTGGCCTGGTGCTGCCAGAATGCCTTTATTGCTCTTAAGAGTTCTAACCCACCACTCCTCTTTTTTTTTCAACCAAAGAGTCAATGTCTTTTAGTATAAATCAATACTGACCTCATGTTTGCTTGTAATCACCACTAGAAATGTTATACCTTTGCTTCTGGAATCTAAGCACAACCTATCTTGCTGCTTGCATTTTCTCTGTGGGGTCATTGGTAGCTGCATTTCCTTGATTGGAGGGGTTTTTAAAGCCACTTAAAAGGAAAGAAATATACCCGTTTCATATCTAAACTATAAACATTGACTCCCTATCACAAAGTGCTGTGGCATTTCCTGTGTAACACCTTCAAATGTCTTAATAAGAAATTGCAATATTCCAGGTTAATTACTTTGTGCTCAATATTGTATATATTACTTAAGGGACATCATTTCACCTGGATTTTGCCTTTCATTCTCCATAGCAATGCAGCCCAACTCAGACCAATACACACACATTATAATGGTCTCATTTTTCAAAACAATGCTAATTATTATTTCATGTTATTTATGGTTTTTCTTGAAACTTTTCTTTAACATTACAGGACAGAATAAAGTACTCCTTGTATTTTGTGTTTCCATTATTTCTCCATGTATACCTATTTTCACATTTACCACAGGAAAGCAAGTTTTATAGCTTACTGCCCCTCTAACTCATTTAAACATAAGTCCCTTAAGGATGATATTATTATTCACATGAATATCTGCTCTTCAAGTACTCCTAATCAATATAAGAGCCCCAGAGTTCATAAGCCTGGTTGAGATAGTGACTGTTTCTTTTGCTAACACATTTATGGAAAAAGGAGTTAAATGACAAGTATATCTATCAGAGTTCTTTGTTGCAAACATTAGTACTCAATTCAGCCTTTCCAGTTAATGCCTTGAAATTAATTCAGTTGTTTAATTACTGGTGAAAATAAACATTGATCGTATCAAAAACCTCCTCCAATTCTAAGTTAAACTAGGGCTATCACAGAAATGTAAAAAGACCACATTACTTCGAAGTACATTAAGACTTTCAGATACGATTAACATTTCAGTACAAAGAAAGTCATAGTTGAAAAAGATTATCATCTTGAGGAAATGTCACCCAAAATGGCATCAGAGTCTCCCCGATGCTGATAAGCGTTCAACGATTTTGCTTGGCGTATTCTCCAGAGAATTTGTGCTGGTGGATCTTTCCAGGTCACCCTCTCTGCTTGCATTTGTTCAAGCACATTCTTCAGGCAATGGAATCAAAACAGTTTTCCTCTGAATTGACTTCATCAAATAGTTCTTTCAGCTTTGCGTAGGCAGAGTTATGGGCAGAACGATGCAATAAAGAGGCATGTTGGGTTGTGATGACATTTGAAATTATATTTTTTAGTAAAATAGCTAATGGTTGAAATCTAAACTTCATAAAACATATAGTAACCCCAATAACAATAGCATTCTATATTTTAGAGTATAAATTAAAAGTACAAAACCAAGAATTTTAGTGGTCTATGCAATTAAATTTGTATAATGGTTGATAACAAACATGAATGTCTTGTTTATAAAACTGTTGATACAGATTTAAAACTGTATTCTGACTCCTGATGAATACAGAAGTATTCATTGGTTTTAATAAGAAATATGAAAATATCAATATAAAAATATCTTTCAGATTTAAAGCAAGAAATAAAGAGGAAATATAGGAATGATTTGCAACAATAACTTTACCTCAGAAATAAGAAACTCTTGAGTTGTTAACATGGATAATATGGAAGATAAAGGTATTGTAGAAATTAACTATTTTATAATATATTTATACATATATTTTTATGTTATAGAATGCATAAAAGTAACTAAATTTTTAATAATTCAGAGATATTTCATAAAATCTGTTTTTAATTGAATGGATCACTTAATGTCATACACATTACTGATGACCTATCAAGTATGTTTACTAAACAAGGGAAACATAATCATGAAAAAAACTTAAAGAGAACAGAACCTATGTATGAAAAAGGGGAGGGGAAACAAAAGTGGCAATCTCCTCTGTTAGTGTTACACATGCCCTATTTGCATAGTCCTTCCCAAGCTTTTGCTGAAAGCTATAGAAACAAGGGCAAATGAGCCATATTTAAAAGAAAACAAACTATTTCACCACAGGAAACCCTCTGGATCTTCTATCCATTTTCTCTCTTTCACATGAAAAACAAACAAACAAACAAACAAACAAAAAACAATTTCCCTTCCTTTATTTATATCTTCTATAATTATAATTTCACAATCACCACTAACTTTGTTGACAATCATACCTGAAACAAAATCTGACCAATATCTTCCCCACCTCTATCTTCTCCTGACTCAAAGAGAAAAGTGTTCAGTGGGATCCTCCCTTGTCCTAATTATTTTGAGACTAAAAGCATTAAGTCATATATCAATAAGTAATAGAGTTTTATAGTAGGAGTGTTTTAAACATGTTTAGACAGGGTTCTCTAGAGAAGCAAAACCAGGACACTTATGATTATATATATATACTAGATTTATACAGAGAGAAGGAATGTAACAGCTATTTAGTCCACACACTATTACAGAGGGCTTAGTTCAACTGACTTTCATGGAACAGTTAATAATATACTGGAAGTCCTTCAACTCTCATGGACAGCCAGGTGCAAGCTCAAGGCAGCGGATAGCAGGGTGGCTGAGCAATAGTCAGTAGCTCAGGACCTTAGAGAATCAGGGCCCGATGGGATCTGGAAGTCTAGCATGGAGATAGGATTCACCAGCCTCAAACTCAAGCAATGTGCACACCAGCAGTGAGGTGAAGTAGATCCTGAAGGGGAGCCTCAAACTCTAGCACCATGATCCACAAGTTGGCTTGGCCCACAGGTAGTGTAGCAGAGAACTAGCTAAAGTAGCAGCACATAGGTCTGATCACCAGGGAGCAAGAGGGAGATGGGATGCCTCATATCTTTATTTATTTTGGTTGTCCTCCAATCAAGTTGTGACCTAGTTAACTTTTGCCCACATTTTCCTATTGGCCTAGTTGGCATGATAAACCTAACTATCACAAAACAGGAAAGTGAGAGGTCAACACTGAGACACTGAAAGGAGATAGGATTGAGACAAATAATGTGAGGTTAAGAGTGGCTTTATTAGGGTAGGGAAGGAGCTCCCGGGAGGGAAGGGAGAGCAGAGAGAGGGACAGGAGCATCTTGAGCTCCAAGGCAGTTCCAAGACCCAACGGGTTAGGTCAGGGAAGTCACAGCTTGTCAGTGAGCCAGTGAGAGATATATTGGGCTGGAGCTAGGGAGGTATACATTGACAACAAGAAGGGAGATTTTTTTGCTGGCAACTGTAGGACCTTGAGTCAGGATGCGATCCATGGGAAGTGCCTTTTTTGTTTGCCAACCTACTCTCTGGAGTGCTCAGACTGGGGCTGCACAACCTTGGTCTGGAGAGATAAGCTCCTTGGAATGTTGGGGCAGAAGACACATACTTCAATAGGTCATTTATATTCCCGAGAGGCTGGAAATGGGGGCCTTGAAGGTCTCTCTTCCTGAGGAGCCGGAGAGGACATGGGGGCTGCCTAGTCTGGACCCAGCCCAAACAGAAAGGAGTTAATTTTTGGTTGTCATATTCATTGTTACTGCTTTAAGTATGTATCATTTTAGATTGTTTTCCTTCTCTTATCAAAATTTGTGTTACCTCTTCTAATCTCATGGTTGTTTGTTGAAAATTCTTCCTTCATAACTCAAACTGTAAACACTTCTTTAAACTCAACTTGTATGTTCAACTATTTACTGTAACATTTTCCTTGAATAAATGAACAAACGCTGACTTGAGGCAAGTTAGGAAAGAGTCTAGATTATTCCATTCCATATCTCAAGTTGGGATGATTCTGAGGAATTTCTTGACGTTAACACATATGAACCTTAGCACACCCTGCACTCAATTAATGTTCAAGTTTGGGGTGTAGTAGGTCATTTTCAATTTCCTTTCTTCTCTATAAAAATAGTATGTTTAAATTCCACTCCTTTGCTCTGCAGCTTTCAGCATTTGACCGGCTCACATTGGACAGAAAAATTAACAGCAGACCAGACACCCATGACCTCAAGTTAAATAGGAAAACAAACATTACTCATGCAGAGAACTTGAACCTGAGGAACCAGCTGCCTGGTAATAAATGCACATCATCCTGTAAGTGATGATACTGTTTGGGGGAGATGGTTCAAGGTTTTAAGTCTCTCCTATCTTGGTTCATGTCCTGCTTGCAATATAGAATTCAGATGAGCTATAGTATTCAGGCCAGAATCAGAGAAAACGTTTGAATAAAATTAAGGAATGTATTAAAGAGGTATTTGGTTATGAAATATCCAAGGGCCTTCAGCTAATCAAGGGTCTTGTACCTAGGTCTTCATTCTATGTTCCACTATTGACTGGCTTTCTGACAAGTTTCTGTTATTGGTTGACTTTCTCCAGTGTGCCTCAACTTTCCAGGTAGGTGTACATTTGCACCACAGTGTTCATACTGTGTCCTTGTCACAAGGTCTGAACAAGGGTCAATTCAGTCATTAAAAGGGTAGTGTGAACATACTATCTTTCCCCAAACACATCCTTTCACCAGTCTCTTCCATGGATAAGGAAATGTGTCTTATTTGTCCTCCTTTCTTTGTACTGGGAAATCATGGGAACAATGTGTTTTTTCCTCCCTTTGGAGTTAGAATTCCTTCCGGTTTCACCCTTCTCCCTCCGCCCCCTCCTTTGTCCAGTTCTGTCTGGCTAATTATATCTTACCCAAAAGCCTGTGTTATAGATCCCATTTCAAACACTTGTTAAGCTCAAACCCAATAATCAAAACCCCAGGTATGTGAGCTCTATTCCTGGAATATTCTACCTATTATCATGAATAAATATAATGTCCTTCTTGCTTAAGCACTCTCAAAAATATTTCCCTTTTCATTGTTTAAAGACCTGTGGTCTGCATTGTCCCAGGGACCCCCTATACCTTCCCTTGCAAAATACTCCTCTCTTTAATAAATCATTTTGGTTCCCTTGTGAGGTGCTTCCATGTCCAATAAATCTTTTTGCTTGTGCATTAAGCTTGACTCCCTGCTACATTATTCTTACTGAACAGAGAAAGAAACTTCAATTGGAAGCATGCTCTGGTCACAAACTTAATATGTCCAAAATGGAGCTTCTGGTTTTCCAACCTTCTCAAGATGTGTTAATACTTGAACTTTTGCTACCTACATAGATAGTGACTTCTTTCCTTCAGCTCCTTAGATTTAAGTAAAATCTGTGACTCTTGATATAAAACATAACTGCATAGCAAATGACCTTTCACTACTACCTACATTTCCAAAAGTCTAGTCCAAACCACAATCAACACCACCTGTATTGTTTCAAGCAGTTGCTAGAACTGGTTTCCCTGTTTTTACTCCAAAATATATGTTAGTTGATGGCATCGCACCTTTTAACAGTCTCAGTGATTGTCCATTTCATTAAGAATGCATTTAAAAAAAATCTTTACATGACCTATGTAGAATGCTTCTGTGATGTTATCTCACTACCATTTTACCCCTCTTGCTATTGAAGAGTGCATCAGGCAATGAATGTACAAAAGTGCTTTACACAATTGATGTTTGCATGGATTATGATAAGTGTTGTATGAGCTCCTAATAAAATGATTTTTAAAAAAAGAATGTAACAAACACACTCCCTTTTCAGGTTTTGTACAGGCCATCCAATCTCCTCAGGGCTTGTTCCATGATCTTTACTTCTCTTGTTAACTAAGAAAGATTATGGCAGCGATAGCTCTTTCAAGGAGAAACCTGTGAATCTGATATGTAGAAATACCAGTTTAACAGAAATACTTGACAGCAGAGTTCTAGCTTGCATAACAAAGAATACATTTCTGAATATTGTGATCATTTGCCTACAAGTATATTTAGTTAATAGAGTACATAATGAAACAAAAGAGACCAATTATATGAAGATTATTTCTGAAAAGCATAATGAATTGTTGTGAAATCTCTAAAAAATGGATATTTAGGTGTTATCATTTCTTATGCCTGAAATAACAGCTGCAATTTGAATGAGCTAAAGTTGGGAGGAGAAATAGGATCAGACTTAGAGAAACATTCATTTACCTAACAAAATTGGTGAAAGAGCTGTGATCTTTAGCCAACAACCTGGAAAGACTGGCATACTTGAAAATTATCTGGAAAAATCAGGAAAAACAAAGCAATTGCTGAATGTGTTTGCTAATAAAAGAAACTGTGGGAGTTTCATGTTAGAAGTGCCAGAAGAGGGAGAGAAACTAGAATTTAGAAGATAGAGAAGAGGAAAAAGAATTGTATGAAAGTGGGACTGCAGATGAAGTCAGGAAGGGATGTTTAGTATTTAGCTTGCAGTTTATTAAGCTGTGCTATGCACTACAGAGGAGCCCTGGTGGTTTGAAGCACCCCACGGTCCAAAGGAGAGAGATGTGGCTATCAATTTGCTTAAAAGATGATGGCCCTCAGAAACCGATGTGGCAGTTCCACTCTAAACTACAGGGTCTCTAGTGGTATCTACTGGAGATTAAGGGGTACACACTGTAGAGCCTGTTCCAAACCAACAGTATATAACAGAAATATAACACACACTGCCAGACACTAATGTAAAGGGGGTTTAACAACCACATCTATGTTGTTTGCAGCAAAGAGGAAAATGTAATCACAGTAGCCAGAACACACAGCAAGGGCAAAAATTCAATGGAAGAAGATTGCAGAAAGATAATTCACTTCTGAAATGAATACTCAGAGATATTAGGAGAGACATTAGCTCAGGTTCACCAGAAATATGTAGAGTGGGGCCATGAACCAAGATCTGGCATTTTTAATGCAAGGTATTTGTAGAACCTTGGGGCATTCAGACCCCTGACTTCAGGTCATGTATAAATGAAATGACCTATTTCCAGATATTTACATGCCAAAGAGGCGGTCATTACAAGACAAATGTTATCATTTTTATTCCAATTGTAGACTCCTTCCCCCCTGAATTCTAGCATAAAATATTGAATGAGAGAAATTCAAATCAAACTCCGAAGCTAATTCCCAGCGAGAGGAAATGATTACTTGAAGGTCACCAACATGAAGAAACGGTCCCAAGTGATTAAAACATTTCCTGCGTTGTATTGATGGAAAATCCACATGCCTGAAGGGCAGAATTACCTCTCACAGAGTAAGGGTCTGGGCAACTTTGAGCATGCTCTGATCATGAATCTAACCTCCTCAGAAAATGTAGCTGCTTGCCAGTTCTAAGAGTTTTCCAAGTGTTCAATACGCCACAAGAGCACATATCCTTGCTGTTTCTATAGATTTCAAATGACAGCTAATTTTGTCTACACTTCTCTACAGACACTGAAATCCATCCACTCTAGAGTTATTTTTGTTGCTGTTGGTGCCATTGAGTGGGATAACCCTATGGCAACCCTATGCATAGCAATGGGAAACACCTCCGGGTTCCACATCATCCTCACAATCACTCCAATGCTTACTCAAGTCATGTGAAGATGGTTGACACCACTCTGCGAAGGCAGCTCTTTCTCGGTGATAGTTCAAGTGCTTTCTGACCAGAGGGGCCCACTCTCTGGCCCTGTCTCTGACAAAGTTCTGCTTCCATTCAGTGCGCCTTCAGTATCTGACAACTTTCCTATCCCACGTGTAAGGTTTTCCATGGCTCCTTCCTCCAAGTGGGCAGCTGATTCCTTCCTGGCAGTCTGTTCTTAGTCAGCCAGCTCTACTCAAACCTGTCCACTTTGGGGAACCCTACTGGCATTTGAAATACCAGTGACATAGATTACAGCATCACAGCAACAAATAATCCACCATGGTGTGACAAATGGACAGACAAATGGCAGCACTTTGAGCAGTGCTCCCTCTTTGTTTGTGTGAATTATCATGCTGGACAGTTGTCACCCCACTTGCTCTGGTCATATTTTAAACTTGAGACATTAAAAATTTCCTTCTGGTACTTTCTATAGCTTTTTGTTTTAGTTTTATGTTTTAAAAAAATTTCCTTTTCCTCTTTTCCTTCTTTAAATAAAATATCATTTCCAGCTAAGTCCTTGTGAAATCACTAAGAAAAAAACTATGATCAATTAATTGTTCTTTTGCAGAGCAATATTTCTCTTTCTGCTTCACTGGGGTCTTCCAGACATTTCTCCAAAGGTTTTTTTGTTTTGTTTTGTTTCTGTTTTGTTTTTTTTTGCTCTGTACATCAAAATTGCTGTAAAGGTACTTTCTTAAACCAAGAATCTCTCCAATAGTACCATTAGTTCTATGTCTTAATTTCATTTCAGTGATTGGTAGTGAAATATTTTCACTACAAAAAAATTGAGAGAAGAATACAAAGTGTTGAATGGTCATTTCTGTCCCATGGGGGATGCTTTCCAGCTGGCCCCCACCTTCTGCGCACATCGTAGGCACAGAGCTCTTGGTCAGCCTTCTCGCGACAGTAGCTTTGCTAACATAAAACAACCAAGGTGAAGTAGCTAAAAAAGGGTGGAAGGTAGAGAAATGGTATTTTTAAGAAGATCACTGACTTAGGATTTAGGAGGGGAAATATTTTGCAATTTTGTAAATTGGAAAGTATCTATTATCTCTCTCTCTCCCTGCTTACCTACCTATCGACTATTGACATGTAACTGAAATTCATGTTGTCGGCTTACCAAGAGAGATGTGCTCTGGAGAGACACAGACACCACAAGAACATTTTATTTAGAGACTTCTAGAAGGAAGAAATCCATACCTATGGGCATGACCGACCTTGATAGTTCTTGCCCCTCCCCCATTCATGCCAAACATTTTAAGGGTTCCCACGCACACATGAGATTTTCAGGAATGTCCATTGGGATAGCAAGGGGTTCTGGGAAATGTAGTCCCCAAATATTATGGATTCCTTGCATGCTCTGTCCACATCTCTACTTTTGCTCCCTGCCCTGTCTCATTTCATTTCTGAGATATTTCACACACATAATTCTTTATAAGATTGGGGTTGGAAGTTTTTCCTTTTGCAGTTGCTTCCTGCTTATTTGGGCCACAGAGTAACCCTAGTCTGCCTGCATGAGGAGAAATCTCTCCTAATCGACTCTAGGGGAAACATGCTTTGTCAAGAAGAGATGCTGGACTTGAGGCTGTAAATCATTCATTCATAGGCAAAGCCGGCTCATGGTCTGCAGCGTAGGTTTCCTCAGATCAACTGCCTCTTGTTTCTGAAGACTCTGTGACAGTCGAACCAAAAGTTATTGTAGGTGAAATTCTCACCGCCATACATCATAAGCCAACAGTGAAACTGACAAGGAACTGATTGACACTCCACTAAATGTATGTGTGCTTAAGAAAAAGACAAAACTACAAGCAAATATGTTTCACCCTCCACTACTTTATTCTCAAGGATTCTTAGTGTAAGTTAATTATAAAAACTGTCAGGAATGATGGGGGCAGTGCGGAGTGGAGATCCAAAGCCCATTAGTAGGCCACTGGAGATCCCCTTGCAGAGGGGTCTCGGGGAGGAGATG